>NC_134485.1:304854321-304874663 GCF_040206685.1 Ascaphus truei | reverse complement strand
AGAGAGAGTGTGGGGGAGAGAGAGAGTGTGGGGGAGAGAGTGTGGCGGAGAGAGAGAGAGAGAGAGAGAGAGAGAGAGAGCGAGTGAGTGGGAGAGAGAGAGTGTGGGGGAGAGCGAGAGAGATAGAGAGTGTGGGGGAGAGAGAGAGAGATAGAGTGTGGGGGAGAGAGAGAGTGTGGGGGAGAGAGAGAGTGTGGGGGGGAGAGAGAGAGAGAGAGAGTGTGGGGGAGAGAGAGAGAGAGTGGGGGAGAGAGAGAGAGTTGGGAAGAGAGAGAGAGAGTGTGGGGGAGAGAGAGAGAGAGTGTGGGGGGGAGAGAGAGAGTGTGTGGGGAGAGAGAGAGAGTGTGGGGGAGAGAGAGAGAGAGTGGGGGAGAGAGAGAAAGTGGGGGAGAGAGAGAGAGAGTGGGGGAGAGAGAGAGTGTGGGGGAGAGAGAGAGAGTGGGGGAGAGAGAGAGTGTGGGGGAGAGAGAGAGAGTGGGGAGAGAGAGAGAGAGAGAGAGAGAGAGAGAGAGAGGGAGAGAGAGAGAGTATGGGAGAGAGAGAGTGTGGGAGAGAGAGAGAGAGTGTGGGAGAGAGAGAGAGAGAGAGAGAGAGAGTGTGGGAAAGAGAGAGAGTGTGGGGGAGAGAGAGAGAGGGATAGAGAGTGTGGGGGAGAGACAGAGAGAGATAGAGAGTGTGGGGGAGAGAGAGATAGAGAGTGTGGGGGAGAGCGAGAGTGATAGAGAGTGTGGGGGGAGAGAGAGAGATAGAGTGTGGGGGAGAGAGAGTGTGGGGGAGAGAGAGAGTGTGGGGGAGAGAGTGTGGCGGAGAGAGAGAGAGAGAGAGAGAGAGAGAGTGGGGGAGAGAGAGAGTGTGGGGGAGAGAGAGAGTGTGGGGGAGAGAGAGAGAGAGTGTGGGGAGAGAGAGAGAGAGTGTGGGGGAGAGAGAGAGAGTGTGGGGAGAGAGAGAGTGTGGGGGGAGAGAGAGAGAGAGTGGGGGAGAGAGAGTTGGGGAGAGAGAGAGAGTGGGGAAGAGAGAGAGAGTGTGGGGGAGAGAGAGAGAGTGTGGGGGAGAGAGAGAGAGAGTGGGGGAGAGAGAGAGTGGGGAGAGAGAGAGAGAGTGTGGGGAGAGAGAGTGTGGGGAAAGACAGAGTGTGGGAGAGAGAGAGAGAGAGTGGGGGAGAGAGAGTGTGGGAGAGAGAAAGAGTGTGGGGGAGAGAGAGAGTGTGGGAGAGAGAGAGAGAGAGTGTGGAGGAGAGAGAGAGAGTGTGGGGGAGAGAGAGAGAGTGTGGGGGAGAGAGAGAGAGTGGGGGAGAGAGAGAGAGTTGGGGAGAGAGAGAGAGAGTGGGGAAGAGAGAGAGAGAGTGTGGGGGAGAGAGAGAGAGAGAGAGTGTGGGGGAGAGAGAGAGAGAGTGGGGGAGAGAGAGAGAGTGGGGAGAGAGAGAGAGTGGAGGAGAGAGAGAGAGAGTGGGGGAGAGAGAGAGAGAGAGTGTGGGGGAGAGAGAGAGAGTGTGTGGGAGAGAGAGAGAGAGTGTGGGGGAGAGAGAGAGCGAGTATGGGGGAGAGAGAGAGTGTGGGGGAGAGAGAGAGAGAGAGAGAGAGAGAGAGAGAGAGAGAGAGAGAGTGGGAGAGAGAGAGAGAGAGAGTGTGGGGGAGAAAGAGAGAGTGTGGGGGAGAGAGAGAGAGAGAGAGTGTGGGGGAGAGAGAGAGAGTGTGTGGGGGAGAAAGAGAGTGTGGGGGTGAGAGAGAGAGAGAGTGTGTGGGAGAGAGAGAGAGAGAGTGTGGGGGAGAGAGAGAGTGTGGGGGAGAGAGAGAGTGTGGGGGAGAGAGAGAGTGTGGGGGAGAGAGAGAGTGCGGGGGAGAGAGTGTGGGGAGACACAGAGGGGGGAGACACAGAGGGGGGAGACACAGAGGGGGGAAACGGTGGGTGACACACACACACACACACACACAGAGGGTGGGTGATTCACAGAGAGAGAGAGGGTGGGTGACTGACTGGCTGGGTGGGTGACCGACTGGCTGGGTGACTGGCTAACTGGGTGACTGACTGGCTAGGTGGGTGGGTGACTGACTGGCTAGGTGGGTGGGTGACTTTCTGGCTAGGTGGGTGGGTGACTGGCTAGGTGGGTGGGTGACTAGCTGGATGACTGGCTTGGTGGGTGACTGACTGGCTGGCTGGCTGGCTGGCTGGCTGGGTGGGTGACTGGCTGGGTGGCTGGCTGGGTGACTGGCTGCCTGGGTGACTGGCAGGGTGGGTGACTGGCTTGCAGGGTGGGTGACTGGCTGGCAGGGTGGGTGACTGACTGGCAGGGTGGGTGACTGACTGGCAGGGTGGGTGACTGACTGGCAGGGTGGGTGACTGACTGGCAGAGTGGGTGACTGTGTGACTGGCAGGGTGGGTGACTGGGTGACTGGCAGGGTGGGTGACTGGGTGACTGGCAGGGTGGTGACTGGGTGACTGGCAGGGTGGGTGACTGGGTGACTGGCAGGGTGGGTGACTGGCAGGGTGGGTGACTGGGTGACTGGCAGGGTGGGTGACTGGCAGGGTGGGTGACTGGGTGACTGGCAGGGTGGGTGACTGGCAGGGTGGGTGACTGGGTGACTGGCAGGGTGGGTGACTGGCAGGGTGGGTGACTGGCAGGGTGGGTGACTGGGTGACTGGCAGGGTGGGTGACTGGGTGACTGGCAGGGTGGGTGACTTGACTGGCTGGGTGGGTGGTGACGGGCTGGGTGACTGGCTGGGTGGTGGGTGACTGCCTGGGTGCGTGACTGGCTGGGTGACAGGCTGGGTGGGTGACTGGCTGGGTGGGTGAGTGACTGGCTGGGTGACTGGTTGGGTGGGTGACTGGCTGTGTGGGTGACTGGCTGGGTGGGATACTGGCTGGGTGGGTGACTGGCTGGGTGACTGGCTAGCGGGGGGTGACTGGCTGGGGGGGGGTTACTGGCTGGGGGGGTGATTTGCTAGGGGGGGGACTGGCTGGGGGGGTGCCTGACTGGGGGGGGAGAGTGAGTGGGGGGGTGACTGACTGGGGGGGGAGAGTGACTGGGGGGGTGACTGACTGTGGGGGGGGGGCAACTGGTGGGGGGGTGACTGGGGGGGGGGTGACTGCCTGGGTGGGTGACTGGCTTGACTGGCTGGGTTGTGACTGGCTGGGGGGGATGACTTACTGGGGGGTGACTGACTGGGGGGGGTGACTGACTGGGGGGGGTGACTAACTGGGGGGGTGACTGACTGGGGGGGGGGGTGACTGATGGGGGGGTGACTGACTGGGGTGGGGGGGTGACTGACTGGGTGGGTGACTGATGGGGGGGGTGACTGACTGGGTGGGGTTACTGACTCAGGGGGTGACTGACTGGGGGGGTTACTGATGGGGGGTGACTGACTGGGGGGGGGTGACTGACTGGGGGGGGTGACTGGCTGGGGGAGGTGACTGACTCGGGGGGTGACTGACTGGGGGGTTGACTGACTGGGGGGGTGACTGACTGGGGGGTGACTGACTGCTGACTGGGAAGGGGTGTGACTGATTGTGGGGGTACCTCTGGTGTCACACCCATACTCCCATACACACATACACATTCTCCCACACACACACACACACACACATTCTCCCATACACACACACACACACGGAGGGGGGGAGGAAAGGCCGCGACCAGCACCACGCTCCTCCCCCACCCACCCGTGCTCATCTCCCGCTCGTGAGGGGGGGGGCAGGCCGGGTGGGAGTCACGTGGCGATGTGTCCCCCAGCGGGCGCCGCAGGGGACAGTCAGCCCCGCCGTGGCCACCATGGCCCTGCTCCCCTCGCCGGCATGTGCGCGGCCAAACAGGTCTGCAGGCTGCTTCTTCCCCCCACCCCGCGGCGGCATGAAACTCATGGGGGGGGGCAGGCCGACACCCCCCCCCATCTCATGCGGCGGCTGCGCCGACATGAAGATAGCTTGCGGGCATCTTTTAAGCTTTGGGGCGGCGGCAGGGTGGTTGGGAGGCACGTGGTGAGGGCCCCCCACATACGCAAACCGGGCTGCAGCAGTGGGGACCACCCGCCCAGGCAGCGATCGGTGGATCGAGGGACAGGAGGAGGGGAATGGGACAGGAGGAGGAGAAGGGGACAGGAGGAGGGTAAGGGAACAGGAGAGCTAAGGCGGAGGCGCAGAGGGCAGGAGCAGAGGGCTGCGGTGGGGATTAGGGAGCCATGTGGGGACCAGGGGGATCGCAGGTTGTCTTACAGGAGGCAGGGAAGGAGCAGAGGGGCCACAGCATGGAGAGATTGGAGTACTTACCCTCCAACAGATCTCCTGGCAGAGAAAGAATGGCCGCTCATTGGGGGCGGGCTCATATAGAGCCTGGCCACGTGCCCACAAAGCCTGGGAGCGCGCGCCAATCAGCTGTCAGGTAGGATTTTTTTTTCAGCGCGAGCAGGGAAATTTGAAATAACAAACACGTGTGCTGCTTGGGCCAATATTTACTCGCCCGGAGGTTAAATCCCCTCGTCCCCGGGCGTGTAAATGTATATGATTGTCGAACACTGCTTATAATGGCTAACGCATGATCCAACTAAGAAATAGTTCTTATTCGTCATGTTTACATGTTGTTTGGGAAATCCCTCTTTTTATGACGTCAGCAATTGCACACTCAATAACATTGCATGAGTACATTGGACACAATGCAGTGTAATCATTTCATGTAAAGTGCTACACATATCTATTATAGGACATCTGTTTGCGATTAATTTAACATAATCAATTGCAATTCTACAGATGCCTTGTATTTATGCATATGCACATTTGAATGTGTTCATGTAAAGATGTGACAATCCCATGCAAACTTGAACATGTTGCAACGTTGTTTGTCAAAGTTTATTTCATGCTTGTATCCAAATTAGATTACTGAGTGTTGCGTAAATAAGTCGTATATGCATTGTTAATTTCATGAAGACTTTGTGTAAACTATCCTTATAAAGATTAACGTGACATCTTAGTCAAATATCATCTTTGAATGATTAACACACATAATGAATCCGTATTAGTTTTTCTGGATACACGCTTGGATTTTACAAGTGCAATATGATTCTTGCACACCTTTCACTTATTCAAGTCACGTGACATAATCACATAGTTATTTCAAGGAGGACACTTACATGCGCATTCAGAGCTAGAGACCTGAAGATGCTACGAGTGTTGATGAGAAGGCGGAGAATTCTTTTGGAGGAGAGGATAGCAGTGGGGCAGGATGTCAGAGGGTCAGGAGAGGACAGGGACAGGGGACCGGAGGGACCGGAGGGACGGGAGGGACCGGGAGAGGGAGAGGACAAGGAGACGAGAGGAGAAGAGAGAGGAGAGAAGTGGTGCCTCGTCCACGTGTGTACTGTGAGCGAACGATTTTAGATGGGATGAGTGAGGAGGAGATCATCAGTCGTTATCGTTTGAGTTCAGCAGCAATCTTATCTCTTTATGAAGAGATATGCGAAGATTTAGATTTTGTAACAGCCAGAGGTCGTGCAGTCCCTGGAGTTGTTAAAATGCTGTGCTCATTACATTATCTTGCTTCAGCGTCATTCCAGACAGCTGTGGGCATAGTGGGCGGGGTCTCGCAATCGTCATTCTCGCGGGCCTTTACCCAGTTTCTATGTGCACTGAGTAGACGCGCTAGGAATTATATTCATTTTCCTAGAGAGCACACAGAGTGGCTGGAACTGAGAAATGGATTTTATACTATAGCCGGGATACCATGTGTGATGGGTGCAATCGATTGCACCCATGTTGCCTTGATCCCGCCTAGTCAGAGTGAACATGCTTACCATAATCGTAAGCACTACCATTCCCTGAATGTCCAGGTGGTATGCGATGCCACGATGAAGTTATGAATGTGGTAGCCAGATTCCCGGGTTCCAGCCATGATACCTCTATCCTGAGAAACTCATCAGTTTCCCATGCTTTCGAAGTAGGTTATTTGGACATGGTTGGCAGGTGGGTGAGTACATATTATGAAGTGTTATGAACACAAATTGTGTAGTATTGAAATGTTGCATGTTATACACATATACACTGGCGACACACTTTATTCGAGCTCGGCTAGTCCCACGAATTCGGGTATACCCGGGTGTATTGAGGTTTATGACTGTTTTCTGCCCGAGTACATTGAGGATTGAAGCATTTTATTCCCGCTGGCTGCAATACTGCACAGTATATATATATATACTGCATTACAATTCATGAATTTATGCCATCTGGTAAACACGCGAAGCATTGCAGCCTATTAAATCCTAATCATTATCATTTAACAGATCAGCCGCCCGTCAACCAGGCATGAACCCAGGCTGGGAAGGCAAACGCAACGGGGCTTGTCAGAGGTGAGGAGCGGCGCATTCCAGGTATCTGCCAGGTACATACTGGGTATTTGCTCGAATAAAGTGTGTCGGTGCAGTACACAAACACCTTGAACAATAAACAACTTCCACATGAAATTCACGTGTTATGTCAAACATATGAGTAGTCATATTAACATACAAACTTGATAGCATCAAATTACGGATTGTGTTGGACAGTATACTATGGATGTGTCATTTGCGCTACACATAACATGATTTTCACACGTATGTGCATGTTGGCAAAAACGAGCATATATTTGAAAATATTTGACATGTCATATGTCATTTAACATGTGACATAATATGTACTAAATGTTTCATGTCATAATGTTTCGACATTGTATAATTTTTGAGAATGTTTCTCCACGCTGGATTATAGGTGACTCAGGATACGGGATTAGGCCTTGGTTTTTGACACCGGTGCCTAACCCTCAATCCGAAGCAGAGGACCGGTATAATGTAGCATACATCTCTACAAGGTCGGTCATTGAGCGGACATTTGGCCTGCTCAAAACAAGGAGCAGGTGCTTAGATCGAACTGGTGGGGCACTCCAATACAAGCATGAGAAAGTGGCAGATATCGTGATAGCTTGCTGCATTTTGCACAACGTGGCCCTCCGCCATAATATTGAAGGCGACATACGTCAGGGATTGGAGGAGGAGCCTCCAGTCCATGCTGCAGGTGACAGTGAGCAAACAGCCTGTGGTGTGGAGACACGTCGTAATGTGATCAACACATATTTCTCATGTAAGCAACAACCTATATGTTCATAGTAATATATATGTATTCATTAATGTTTCTGAGAATGACATGTGTTCAAAAATAATTCACCTAGGAACCTGATGCATATCCTACTCCCACCTTTATCTTCTCTTCTGTGTGGACAATGACATCTGGCATGGGTATGTAATTCATCAACACGTTGGATACAAATCGCTCCAAAAACCACTTTTGGGTGTACCTGAGTTAATAATGTAGTGCAATGCGATATTCTGTGAAAGATTTATTGTTGTTTATGCCTTAAAGATATGTAAAAAATGTTGGTATACAATTGTTACACAAATCTTTTTTTATACAAATGGTCACTTGGAGTCTGACATGTGTGTGACAATGATGTATAGCATATTGTGTTTTGGAGATCACATTGTTCATATATCTTCTCAGTTTTTCGATCACATTGTAAACTGTAACATATGTAGGTGAAAAAGCTCATATCACATGTGATGCTCATTAATCATCTTTTTCTTATCAATTATATTTGTCAGTCCTGTTACTCCAATGACTGATCATGGAATTTCTTTTACTGAACATCTGTAACAAGAGGGACAAACAGCACGACAGGTATTGTGATAGTATGTTAAGCATTACTTTATAAACAAGTATGCACCTTTAAATATGTCCTTTGTGTATTGTGTCCCTGTTGTTGGCTTCATGTTTTTGGTCTTGGATAGTGTCTGTTAATGTTATGAACTGCATTAGATAACCTGTAAGTATTACCAGTTGATGACATCAATTCATGCACATGAGCGAGGGGAACAGTCAATGCATGTTTTGATCAAATAACCAACATGTGCAAAACATCGTTACCATTGCAATATATGTCATTAGTTCTTCACTCTCTTGATGTTCATCTTCATTCATACATTGTCAAATGTTTATGTTGTACTTAAAGATGTGTGTTGATTTGCAGTACATGTAAGTTGTATCAAACTCTTTCCAGCATGAAAACATATTGTATGAACATTTCACATATTTGTATAGATTAGTAAACACAATGATAATGTTAGCAAGAACATTTTCCAAATAATGTCGCGGCCCCTTTTATTCTCCAACATCACCGCATTTTTCCGGGATTTTTTTCCGAATGCTACGCACTTCACCGCGTTCATGCCGCATTCATACCACATTCATGTTTCATTCACAGCCGTGGTTGATGCGCGGTTGATGCGCGGTTGATGTGTTTATTGAGAATGGTTCGGATTTAATTGGTTGCAATTCTTCCCGTGTCCGCCAGATGGCAGATATTAATGAATTGTAATGCGCATGCGCTTCAGTAATGTGTCGACTTGCAGGTGTTTCGTTTAAAAAAAATACCACAGTGGTCTATTGTAAATTAGCCTTGGGACTGAAGGAAGAGGTTACAATAATGTATCAATTTAGGCTTTTCATATTAAAGAAAGACAAGCACCAGTTTCTGGTCTGGTTATTGTCCAGAGATTCCCGCCGGATGTCGGCGGTGCGGTGAGCTGCGGCAACCACCCTTACACTCCTTATCACTTATATAGTGACAAAACGCTTGTATTGATTTTAAACAATGTGAGTGCACATTTTTATTACTACATAAAGTTTATCCTTATACCATTGATCTGCACCATGGAGGTCTGTCTTATCTTTCCATGTACATCTGCAACTAATATCCCAGTCCTAGCTGCTTCCTGTTCCTGTTAAGTGAGACCCACCAGACTCCACATATCCCGCCACTGTATTTATCCTACTGACATTCTGTGAGTAGGCAGCACATAGGGGCCAAGCATCATATTATTCCACCCTTGAACACTATTGTCTGCACTTAGTGTGTTTTTTTCTTTGTTGTTTTTTTCCCTACATGCTCTCCCTGGGTTGAGAAAATACACAGAGATTCCCGCCGCCATGAGTGTACAAGTGCAACCCGTGTTCCAAAAACCCGACAGAACGTACGCTTATTTAATATGGGCCGCGATTAATGCAACAGATTATGAGATGGCAACAGTTGTTCAAATTTATCAGTTTTTTTATCGAAAACTATGACTTTTACAAATTTTCGCCAGATCCTCATGTGTGGAAGCGTGCAATAAGAAAAACGTTACGTAGCGATCCATGTTTTTTTCGTATTGATCCCGAATTTATTGGAGGGTATTGGTGTGTATCACCGGGCTTTTCCCGTATCTATGATGCAGATGGCAAAAGGCGAAAGGTCGTGTTAAAACCAAGTAAGAAAAGTCAGTCGCTGGCAAGAAGTGCGCCAGCACCAGCACCGGCTTCCAATAGCGGTCCCACCGTCAGTGACAACCCTTGCTGTCTGTCCACGCATGGATACCTGCAGCCTGAGCCGGATTTCGCGTACAGTTTCGAGCAAGCTTGCATGTACCTAAGCGATTTCCAGCCTCATCAGCTGTAGTCCCGCTGTCACCTGTCAACGTGTATGATCAAGAATACTGGACTGGCAGTGTCCCGGCGCCGGCGCCAGCTGAATGGGAAATTCTATGGTGAGTAATGTTGCCGTATTTTATTCTGTTTTTTTTTATTTTGAAAATATCAATATCAGTGCGATTCAAAAGTCAAGCGATTCTCCTGTAAGCAATATCATTGGCTGAGCATCTTCTACAGTACTGTAGATACTGAACAATTGGTGGAACGCTAGGCGCATGCGCATTGGAACCTTCTTGAAACGCATATGCGTGTCATCACATCGACGGTAGGCGCATGAGAACAGGAGACGCCCCCCCGAGAAAATTATTGGTGGGACTGACTGGGAACTTCTTTAGGGGACTGACCATTACAGTAAAACTTTTATTTATTTTCCTCAGAAAAGAAAACTTTGTCATCTCATGCGGAAAACGGCAAATGAAGGGATTTCGATGGATAATATCGCTTTGTGTAACAATGCCTGCACATTGCTGAATCGCCACGTACCGGAGTCTACAGTTTATATATATACTTTATAATAAACCAGAGAAAATAAAAAGGATGCATTTATTCTACATGTATTCCAGTACATATGTATATTCTATACCCGTACAGCATGTATTGTTTTAATACTCTTGTGATGTACAGTACTGAGCATGCCTACAGTATACAGTACAGTATGCCTGGACAGTACTGTACATTCTAGAAACACTGTATTTTGTTACAGTATAAAAGGAGACAATGGAACAATTTAAAACAAATCAACATTTTCTTTTACTGGTGGAGTAAGTACAAAAACATTTATTTACAAATACTGTACAATGTAAAAACATTTTAAGTGCACAACAATTCAAAACATCAACAGGTGTATGGTTTACTGCTAGTCAAAACAATTATGAACAGAAAGTCAAAACATTTACAGTCAGTCAGTATGGTTTACAGTCACATGTTGTTATTAAAAAAAATTATTTATTCATAAAATATACAAAACGTAACATCTCCTTTATTAAAGTACAACAAGTCAAAACATTTACAGTAGGATAGTGTACAGAGCAGTCAGTCAGGCCTACACAACTCCAGTCCTCAAGGGCCACAAACAGGCCCGGGTTTCAGGATATCCTTTGAAAACTGGGCCTGTTTGTGGCCCTCGGGGACTGGAATTGTGCAAGTCCTGTGTGTTCAGTAAGTAAAAACATTTCTTTATTAATACAAGTTAAAACACGCAACATCTATTTATTTAAGTACAGCAAGTCAAAAATGTACAGTACAGGACAACAGTATGGTGTTATTAAAAAAAATTCTTTATTTATAAAATATACAAAACGCAACATCTCCTTTATTAAAGTACAGCAAGTCAAAACATTTACAGTAGGATGGTGTACAGAACAGTCAGTCAGGCCTGCACAACTCCAGTCCTTGAGGGCCGCAAACAGGCCCGGTTTTAAGGATAACCCTTGAAAACCAGGCCTGTTTGCGACCCTCGGGGACTGGAACAAAACATTTACAAAAAATAAACAACAGTTGAACACTCACGCAAATGTGTACCCCACCAGATTGTCCTTACAGGGCCGATGCCTTGTATGGCGCAAAATGCCATTAATGCAGTCTCGAGCGCTTTTCATTAAAGGATCTGTAATTGAAAAAAAGCGCCGCAATTCCTCCACAATAGTCTTTCTTAAATTGTCAGGAAGTGCCTTTTTTTCGCGATTTCCTTCATAGTTCACTTTGTAGGCCCACTCGCAGTACACCAAGTAGGGCACGTGGTGCTTAAAAAGTAACAAGGCATACTTGTGGGGTACACCAGCACTCATCGCCCTATATTTCTCCCTGAGTGCCGGTGGCAGCTCGCGCAGGATGATGTCGGGCACCGTATCGATGCAAGCGTATGTAGGTTGGGTCCTGGGAGCGGGTGTGCTTCTGTGAGCGGGTGTGCTTGTGGCGGCGGGTGAGGGTAGGTTGTCTGGGAGGAAGCTTTCCTCCTGTCTTGGTTGCCATGTTGTCTACTGGCGTGGTCTTGACGGGGTTGTCATGTTATCCTCCTCCTCAATGGCATACATGTACACAAAATCTTCTGGTGGAGGGGGTGCGCTTGCTGATGGAAGGTGGTCGAAGGTCCCATTCATCACATCCATGCCACCCTCCTGCTCCGGCGTTGGGGATACAGGGGCATGAACACCGAGCAAATGATGTATCCCCACTAGGTCAGTCTCTATCTTCTCCATCCGTTGATCCATTTCTCCATCCGTTGATCCATATTTAGCATGGTCTCCAGAAGCAGATCTATCTTTGCCAGCACAATAGAGTTCCCCGGGGATATCCACACTTATCCCATTCAGCATGCGGTCTAACAAGCTGGTTCTTGTGCATGGTGTGCTGTGGACATCTGGGTGGATGGGTGCTACGGAGGATGAGATGGGGGTTCCATGGAGAGAAGCGGCAGCGTCGCCGAAGAAGGGTGGAGGAGGTGACCTGTGGATTTCCGGGAGAGGAGAAGCGGCAGCGTCGTCGAAGAGGGATGGAGAAATTGACCTGTGGATTTCCGGGCGAGAAGCGGCAGAGCCGTCTAAGCGCAATGGAGAAAGTGACCCGTGGATTTCAGGGGCACCAGCGGCAGCGGCGTCGAAGAGCAGTGGCGAAGATGGCCTGTGGGTTTCCGGGAGAGCGGCGGCAGCGTCGTGGACGAGTAGTGGAGAAGATGGGGAGATTTCTGGGAGACCGGCTGCAGAGTCGTCGAAGCATAAACGAGGAAGTGGCCTGCGGGTTCGATGGGTTGGCTGCCATTTGTTTTGCGTTGTGTGTATATCACCGAATTTCTTCCTGACATAATAAGGCTTACGTGTTTTAAAACCCTTAGCCTTTGGGGTCAGCAGAAGGTTTTCTTTATTAGCCTAAGCTTGTCGCTTTGGCCTTGGCTTGGAAATGGCTGTTGCCACCGGCGCCTTTCGCTTTTTCTGCGTGACAGGCACGGCAGAGGCGAGTGGCTTCTTGCGTCCGTAGAATCAGGGTTGATCCATGGAAGCAGATGGCACAATGCAGTATCTGGACAATGGCAAGTTCAGATAAAGATCATCGAGTGGTGGGCTATGCAAAGTGTGTAACCTTTTATGCATGGCGACGAGGTACAGGTGTTGAAAGTGGGCGTACGCAAATGTGAGTCATTAACGTATAAATACACCATCCATTTTGTGGATTCACTGCACATTGAATACACGTCGACTAAACATCGAATATACATTCTTGTGTTTGTATTTCTTTCTACTTGCAGCAATGCCTGTTAAAAAGATTTGAAAGGATCTCAGCATGAGAATTAAGGAGTTGTACACGAGCGAATTGCAGATATCCAACGCTGGTTAGCTGCTTCTGGCCTCGTTGTGTCATGAACCACCGTGTGCTATCATGCATACGGAAAAAACAAACAACAAACGAGGACACCAACGATAACTAACGCTTAAGTATATTTATACAACTATATAATACAGTATATCTATCCTTGTTTATATTGCTGCATATTAATAGAACAATATATTGTGTAGATCTATCTAATTTTATAGTTATTTCTGTATATTTTTATAAGAACAGTATATATATTGTTTATATTGCTGCATATTAATAGAACAATATATTGTGTAGATCTATCTAATTTTATAGTTATTTCTGTATATTTTTATAACAACAGTATATATATTGTTTATATTGCTGCATATTAATAGAACAATATATTGTGTAGATCTATCTAATTTTATAGTTATTTCTGTATATTTTTATAACAAAAGTATATATATCTTTTTTTATTGCTGCATATTAATAGAACAATATATTTTGTAGATCTATCTAATTTTATAGTTATTTCTGTATATTTTTATAACAACAGTATATATATTGTTTATATTGCTGCATATTAATTAATTAATTAATACTGGATTGTTGTTTTTCTGTACATTGTAGGGAGACAACTCTTCTGGTCGACAAAATAAGTGAGGAGAATGATGAGAAGAGTGCATTAAGGGTCAAATACACTCTGCAGGAAAATCACAATCTCCCTGTATCCGAGACCAGCATAAAGAAGATGAAACGCAGAATTGGATGGAAATATGGACGTGTGAAGTTAGTACTGGACAGTACAGGAGGTAAAAGTGTTGTTTAAGAAACTGTACTGTACCTCTAAAATTATTTATTCCTTGTCATTACAGAGCATACCCCATGATAAGGGACGTTAACAAAATCAAGCGAGTGATCCACGCCCAGGCATGGATCGACAGTGGAGAAACTTTCCAGGATTGCATCTTCACTGACAAGTCTACTGTTTCGATGGAGAGATTTGCCACCTTTACATTCCACAAAAAAGGTTGCATATCTATGAAGCCACGTCCAAAACACCCAGTGAAGATGCATGTGTGGGGTGCCATCTCTAGACGTGGACCTGGATGCATCGTCATCTTTGAAGGTACAGTAAAATGTATGTCACACGCTTTTACCTTATGCACTGTACTGTACTTTTGAGCACTTTTCTTTGTGTTATGTATTTGTGTTAGCAACATCATGTGGATAATTAAGTGCATAGTAACACATGTCACACTAGGCTAAATAAGTATCATTGTCGTAATCAGCGCGACACTGTTTGCAAGCATTGTTACATAATGATAAAAATTTCTTGTATAGACGTGTCACACTCTGGTAATATTTTTGTGGGTCCACCTCAAATCATACATTGGTCCCATGTTTTCTTAAGCGAAATCTGTGAAATAGAGAAAAAACATCATGTATCAACATTGCACATGTATCTATCTTTCAGCATCATAACGCTGTACTAATCTGCAAATGTTTGGCGATGTTCACGCATAAGGTACATATATGCTTCAACTTCAAGGATCATTCAAATCAGCAAGAAGAATGTAATGTTTCAAAATCCGCTGTTCGCATTGCTACAGATATGTGAGTTTCAGTGCCTGAATACATCATATTGTGCGTGCACAACGTGTTGCGCGAGCACGTCAGTTTGCTGCGGTCAGAGTGTTTGTGCATGCACATGACAATGTGTACGCTGTGCGTACAAGACATGTCCCTCCATGGTGCTGGTACCAGTACGCAGATTAGCGAGAAATATGCATATATGCAATAATACAAATGTCACTTCAACACACGTACATATATTAACGTTTACAAGTGAGGTGTGGCCATGCCCAAAGCGGACGATCAGCCAATTATCGAGAACAAGACACGTGAGGTCATGTCCACGCACCATGAAACACACGCAAACACCCCTCCCACTGAATGAACATCGGCCTACAGCGCTGTGCACGCACCGCCCCACCGGCGTGCACGGCTGACAGACTGCAGAGTGACCGTTGCAATAACCTACGGTCACAGGCAACACTGTGTCATGCGCGCACGTCAGGGAGGGGGGCGGCGCATCGGTAATCGTTGTCAGTATGCATTGTGACATGACCACGTACCCACGTCACATGGCGGCGACATGTACATTGTTTTTATATGTTGAATGGTAAACAATGAAGTGTGTGTGTGTTTGTGTTTGTGTTTGTGTTTGTGTGTGTTTGTGTGTGTGTTTGTGTGTGTGTGTGTGTGTGTGTGTGTGTGTGTGTGTGTGTGTGTGTGTGTGTGTGTGTGTGTGTGTGTGTGTGTGTGTGTGTGTGTGTGTGTGTGTGTGTGTGTGTGTGTGTGTGTGTGTGTGTGTGTGTGTGTGTGTGTGTGTTAGAACAATATACTTTACAATCATTTTGAAGGATTTAATAATGACACCGCCACAAATGTGTAGTCATGTATGTTAATGATGTAATTTTTAATATGACATCTTATATTTATCTACTATGTATATGTTAGCATGTCTGCAATGTTACGCTTCATCCTGTCATTTGGCAAATACATTGTGTATATTAGGCAGATGATGCTGTCATATTTGATACATATATTATTCATGTCAATGAAAACATAAAAAAATGTTTACCTTTCTTGTAGAACTCAGAACTCAAATTGCTGGAACCCATTGCTCCAGTCAGACATAGTCGGATCAGCCATGGTTGAGTCAATTAGAAAACAAGAGAAACAAAAGCGCAAACGCACATAGTGAAGTAGTAAAATCAATTGATTATGTATTGAGAAGGTAATAAATCTGCGTACATCAGATTAGTAGATAAACAGCATTTCATGTACAATGACATGTGTTACCAAGCGTCACAGGATAAATGCTGGATCGAGGAACATCCACCTCACTGCCAGAAGCTTTTCCTCCACTCGTGGACGGACCGTCTCGGCACTTCAGGACGTAGCTTCTTCTTGAGGCTGTGGTTGTAAAGTTCGAGCCTCACTGGTTAGCTGGCTCTCCAGATCACCTCTCCGTCTGGCTGCTTACCAGTATAGGCGCTGGCGGAAGTCAGAGGGGTTTCAGCCTCCGTTTTGCTGTTAGTCCATGTGTCCCATATTGGTTTTGCGACGGCCACAAAGTGCGGATGGCCGTGAGTTGAAATTTACGGCACTTAGGTAAACATAAAATTAATCGAGATATGCCACAGAAATAAGTACAAGTTATGGGTAAAAAATCACCAATGGGCTTGCTTAAAATCAAACAATCTATCCACGCGTTTCGTAGCAACGCTACTTCTACATCCCTGAAGAAGTAGCTTTGGATAGATTGTATATTATATATATAGACACAAAATATTGATCTGTCTCGCTCTCTCTCTCTCTCTCTCTCTCTCTCTCTCTCTCTCTATATATATATATATATATATATATATAGAGAGAGAGAGAGAGAGAGAGAGAGAGAGAGATTTTCTCTCTCTCTCTCTGTCTCTCTCTGTCTCTCTCTCTCTCTCTCTATATATATATATATATATATATATATATATATATATATATATATATATATATATATATAGAGAGAGAGAGAGAGAGAGAGAGAGAGAGAGAGAGAGAATATATATATATATATATATATATATATATAGAGAGAGAGAGAGAGAATATATATATATATATATATATATATATATATATATATATATATATGTCACGCCTTTATGCCCGCAGACCTTGCAAGACCCCAATACTGAGGTGGGAACGGTATTACCACACACCCACAGCAGTGGGGGAAAGCCCGGAGTGTGGTATGGCGTTGCTGGGCCTGTTGGAAAATAGTTAGTATACTTGCAACGTCTTGGTGGTATAACGTAAGAATGGTAGTGTCCGTGCGCCAAAGTCCAGGGATCCAGAAAGCAGAGTAGTCAAGTTCGTAAGCCAAGTCCAAGGGTTCCAGAGGTCAGCGGAGTAGAGTTCGTAGCAAGGTTCAAGGGTAACAGAAAGCAGTGTAGTCCAGGACGAAAAGGGGTCAAAACCAGGGGAATCCAAAGATAAGAAGGATCAGGTACAGGCTGGAACACAGAGAGAGCAAAGCATAGGACTGCACACACAGGGAAAACAGGAACTATGCAGAGCAATGATAGAGGGGACAGACAGGGATTATAAAGGAGGGAACAACAATGGGAGAGAGAGGAGGAGCAGAGAGAGAAGTGGGAGACAACAGGGATAGGTCAGGAGGAGAGGAGGAGGAGAAAGAGGGATCAGACAGAGAGATTGCTTGCAGGGCATGGGAGGAGGAGTGAAGAGATTGAAAGGCCTTAGAAGAGGAGCGTGTGAGCGCGCCCTCTGTAAACTGAGAGTGCGCGCGCACAGGCTGCGTCACGAGACGTGCGGAGCGCCATGCCGCGGGCATACCAGCGGAGGGAAACGGAGGAACAGAGGGGATCGCCACCGGATGTGAGGGAATGGAAGTAGGCCCTGAGGAGGCCTGTGAGCGGGGAGCGTCGCCACAGGGGCTTGGGGACCGCCCGGGTGCGTTAGACCTGCGGGGCGCGCACTGAGGCAAAGGGACGGCATCAGAGGTTGTCGGAGTGGGACAGGAGTGGGTAAGCGAAGGGAGGTTGGCAGGGGAAGGGACAGAAAGGGTGAAAGAAAGGGAAGGAATCCCCTGAACCGTCACAGTATCCCCCCCTTGAGGATCGAGCTCAGAGCGATCCAGCCATGGTTTTTGCGGACATTTTTGGTGAAATTGTTGGAGTAATCTTGGGGCATGGATATGACATGCTGGTACCCACGAACGTTCCTCCGGACCATAGACCTTCCAGTGGACAAGGAACTGGAGTTTGTTTTTAGACCAGCGAGAATCAACGAGGGATTGGACCTCGTACTCCTGTTGTCCTAGGGTGGAGACTGGGCTAGGTTTCCGAGAGGTATCCGGAAAATGAGAACTGTGTACAAAGGGCTTAAGGAGGGAAGTGTGAAACACGAAAGGAATCCTCATGGTGGGGGGTAGGTCAAGACGATAAGCGATTGGGTTGATTTTCTCTAGGATCTTGAATGGGCCCAGAAATCTTGGAGATATTTTAGGCAATGGCGTTTTGAGCCGGATGTTCCTCGAGGACAATCAAACCCTGTCACCAGGCTTGAAAGAAGGCCCAGGATGACGATGACGATTCGCCTTGGTCTTTTGTTTGGCAACCGCAGATTGTAGAGTTTTGAGGATCCTTTTCCAAGATTCCTGTAGAGTCGTAACATGAGAGTCGGCCGCAGGAACGCCCAAAGGGGAAGAAGAGAGAGGAAGACTACTGGGGTGGAAGCCGAAGTTAATAAAAAAGGGAGACTCCTGGGTATACTCATTTTTGAGGGAGTTGATTGCAAATTCGGCCCATGGCAAGAGATCCACCCAGTTGTCCTGTGAGTCAGATACAAAGCATCTTAGATTTTGCTCTAGGGTTTGATTCATCCTCTCGGTCTGGCCATTAGTCTGAGGATGGTATCCAGAGGAGAACAGGAGAGAAATTCCGAGTCTCTGGGAAAATGCCCGCCAGAACTTAGAGATGAATTGAGATCCACGGTCAGAGACAATAGAAATGGGAACGCCATGTAATCTGAAAATTTCTTTGGAAAAAACATCGGCCAGAGTAGCAGAATTAGGCAGGCCCTTAAGGGGAATAAAGTGGGAATGTTTCGAGAATCTGTCTACTACGACCAGAATGGTGTTCATTCCTTTGGAATTGGGCAATTCAACAATGAAATCCATCGATATATGTTTCCAGGGTTGTTCCGGAATGGGAAGAGGTAAGAGAAGACCAGAAAGTTTGTGGTGAAGCGTTTTACTCTGGGCACATACAGGACAGGCACCAGTAAAGTCGAAAATGTCTTTGTTCATCTTCGGCCACCAAAATGTCCGTTTAATAAGATCTGCTGTCCTTTTGAAGCCTGGATGACCAGCAGGTCTAGAAGAATGACCCCAAAGAAAAATTTATGGCGAAAGCGTGGAGCTGCGTATAAACACCCTTCTGGTACCCTGAACCTGCTGGGAATGTGAGCTTGAGCCTTGTTGATTTCGTCCAACATATCGAAGTTGTTAGCGGCAATTATACATTTGGCAGGAAGGATAGGTTCCGTGATTTCAACAGCCTCGGTTTCCGTGGCGAACTGGTGGGAGAGAGCGTCTGCTTTGACATTTTTGGTACCAGGAATGTATGAAATGGTATAGTTGTATCAGGAAAAGAAGAGAGACCACCGAGCTTGGCGGGATCCAAGACATTGGGCCCCCTCGATATACAGCAAATTTTTGTGGTCGGTGAGGATAGCAACCGGTTCCTTGGTACCCTCCAAAAGATGCCTCCATTCTTGGAGAGCCAGTTTAATGGCCAAAAGTTCACGATTACCGACATCATAATTCGTTTCAGCAGGCGAAAATTTCCATGAAAAAAACCCACAGGGATGGAGTTTTTCTTGAGGAGAAGCCTTCTGGGAAAGAACCGCACCAGCTCCCACGTCTGAGGCGTCGACCTCCAAGGTGAAGGGGAGGGAGGTGTGCGGATGGTGTAAGATGGGTGCAGACACAAAAGCTTTCTTGAGCACCTCAAAAGCAAGAATAGCCTCTGGGGACCAGGAGGTGGTATCGGTGCCCTTCTTGGTCAATGCAGTGATGGGAAGAGCAATAGAAGAATTTTTTTTGATGAATTTCCTGTAATAGTTGGCAAAGCCGAGAAAACGCTGCACAGGTATGAGTGAATTAGGCAGCGGCCAATCGAGAACAGATTTTAGTTTTTCTGGATCCATAGAGAAGCCTTGGCTGGAGATGATGTAGCCTAGGAAGGCAGTAGAAGTCTGGTGGAACAAACATTTCTCCATCTTGGCATATAAGCGGTTAGAACGGAGCCTAGACAGCGCTAGTTTGGTATGTTGCATGTGTTCCTCCAGGTTTTTAGAAAAAATGAGAATGTCATCCAGATTACTATGACGAAAGTTCCCAAAACATTGCGGAAGATGTCGTTCATAAATTCTTGGAAGACGGCAGGAGCATTGCATAAACCAAAGGGCATAACAAGATACTCATACAGTAGTGTCCTGATCGTGTATTAAATGCTGTTTTCCACTCATCCCCCTCCCTTATATGAATGAGATTAAAGGCACCTCTTAAGTCGAGTTTTGAGAATATAGAGGCCCCCTGGAGACGGTCGAACAGTTCAGAGATTAAAGGAAGGGGATACCGATTCTTTACCGTGATCTTATTGAGTCCGCGAAAGTCAATGCACGGCCTAAGTGATCCATCCTTCTTCTTCACAAAGAAGAAGCCAGCTCCGGCAGGGGAGGTAGAGTTGCGGATGAATCCTTTTTCCAAATTTTCTTGAATGTAGGATGTCATGGCCTCAGTTTCCGGAACGGACAGAGGGTACGACTTAGACTTAGGCAGGATGGTCCCGGGAATCAAATCGATAGGACAATCGTACGGGCGATGGGGAGGCAGAACCTCAGCTTGTACCTTGTTGAACACATCCAAGTA
>NC_134485.1:304689321-304851821 GCF_040206685.1 Ascaphus truei | reverse complement strand
ATCCTTTCATGCATCCTTTCATGCAATTAAATAAAATAAAATAATGTGAAACCCTAACTCAAGCGCTAAACCTATTAATGTGTAACATACACGTGAACAAAACCAACTGTGATTAACAAGAGGTTATAGCTGCCAAAGGTTTCCCACAAAGCAAATATCTCAATTTGCATACATGACCAAGAAAATGAACGGAGGATACCTGGCGCTTAAAGAGTCACTGTGTCCTTTTGAAAACAGTCCAGTCTTTAAAGAGTGTCTCAAAGTCCAAAACTTGAAGTGGATTGCTGTAGTTTTTCTTCACTGCTGCAGCTCTTCAATACACCTGAAATTGATAAAAGGGAACACCATTGCGCAGTACTACTGATGTTGGATGTTAACCCCTTACTGACAACTTCCCCAGTGTGGACTGAATACACTTACAGGAGTGTTTCTTTCAGGATACAGTGGAGACAATCTGTGCTTTATTCCCTTTCCGTTCTTATACACCACGAATCTCCTGGGTGCTTCCTTTGTCTCTTTTGGGATTTCGTGATTCCCAGAATCCCCCGAACTCCACGAGCCCCCAGACAAGGAATTGAACAATAGCAAACAAAGGAGGTCACAAATTTAATTATAAAAAACGGCTTCAACAAGCCTAAAAAACGGCTGGTAAGCCTGCACTAAAAACAATGGATGATTAACATGCAGTGACATCATCCTTTCATTCAATGAAATCATTTTAGAATGGCGACGATTTTCTTCACCCAATATTCGTTCTTCTGAAGCTGCAATTGCGGACAAACTGTCACGAGCAGGAGGACTTGAATGATGTGTTAATCCAGGAGTGTCAACAACTTCATGGTCACTTGAGTCCATTTGTCCCTGAACGTCAAGATCTGTTTGTAAAAAGTTATAAATAAATGAACAACTTACATGGAACATTAACATTGGTTCATGCAATAATGATAGTTGTTCTCATAGTGTAACACATTACATGTTGACATATTATAGAAAATATTTTGACAATAAATGATTTACTCATTTGGCCACCTGTACAAACGTCTCGAGCAAGTGTGAATGATTACTGAATGGAAGATTGTTCTTACATCACTACTCATACTGGGTACTTAAAAACGCACACAATACATGTTGTCTAATGAAACCGTACAGCTCATCAGTTTCATTCATTAACTATTCTGAAGTTCAACACATGTGAAAGTCACATCTTGTAAACAATGTGTTTTGCCATGGAAATGTACATATTATATTGTGTTTACGTCAGACACTCACCTTCCATTACTGCTGATGACACTGAGGATGCAGGTAGGGACACGTGTTGTGGCCCAGCTGGCCCAAGTGACCTTGGAGATGGCAGCGCAACTATATAAAAAAAAAAGACATCACAATCTTAAATTATGTGAATTATGTACACATGACAGTATCTGTAGTGGGAGTACTGATGTAAAACTAACACAATTATTTCACGAGATAACAATGATATGCTTAGCTCCATCTGTAGATGATCCATCTTAACACAAATGTACATGTTACTGTTAACATGATGAATATAAATCTGATTTGAAGCGTACAACATACATACTATGTTCATGCAGATATGTATGAAGGGATGTGTAGTCAAATAAACTGGTCTGTTCTCCATACACTGGATATGTTATGTATTATTATAGGCACAATAAGTGAGATCACTGACATGAATGAAAACAATACTCTATGCTTAAAATTCAGCACATAATTGTTCACATTGTAGGATATTACTTACAAATCCCTATGAACATTTAGGAGATGCAGGGGTAGCGCTGCATGTGGGTTACACTCAGCACCACATGCAGTCACTCGCTCACAGATGCTACTGGTGTGAGAAGGTGGCGTATCACTAAGGTTACAATAGTTATTTAAGACACTCATTACAAAGCAACTTTGTCATATTTCGTCAATAAGGTTCTTTAAAGTTGTAATAGAATTCGCATTTCAAATGACTGTCATGAACTTATCTTCCCATTGTCACCTTAAACGACCTCTATCCCCTCCCCAACACTTCACCCCACCATTACCCCCTGACCTCCCTCTTTCCCCCCCCCCACTGTTCACCTCTCTGCTACAGTATGATTAGATATTTGTTGACGTTTTTTTCACACACAGGTACATCAGCGTACTTACAATATATAGCTAGCTCTAGCTATATATTAACAGTATTTAATAATATATGGTACATGTTCGTATTTGTGCTCACATGAGGCAACATCAACACAAAAGAGAGCATTATTGACCAATAATGGAATGTCTGTGTGAAAGTTCCTATTGTTCGCCTTGGACATAACAATATTACAGCCAGGACATTATTAGGCAGTAAGGCCCTGTTTAGAGGTGTTACATAGATACAAATATATATATATTCTATCTATAGATATAGCTAGAGAGATAAATCAAATAGTTCATTATTGCTTATTTTTTCCATACACAGTATAACCAACAACACAGTGATGACACCCATTAATGTGACAACGGATGACTGCGGGTGTGTTTACTGGGTATGCATGTTAACCCTGGCTGTGCTCCAAGCTGTGACCATACTGCAAGCTTAAACCTATAGGGGAAACATGTTGAATGGTTTCGAACGTAAAAGGTGGCACTGTGTGCTCATTGCATATCATTACACATAATCCATTCCTGCAGCTCAAGTGCTGTGTGCTGGCTCATAATGGTGTAAGGCAGGATTGCAGACCCAATACATGCAAATGACCATACACATAAATTTCATATATATATTTATATATATATATTAACTATCATCATCAAGCTGTAATATATATATATATATATATATATATATATATATATATATATATATATATATATTTGTATATTTGTATATTTGTTTTATTTAGGACATTTTGGGGGGACAATTGTTATTAAAATTTTGATACGACACGTGCACTACATTAAGATTTTTCACCTGGTGGGAATGGATGATCGCATACACAGATATCTCGGTCACCAGCCAAACCCTCCACGACGACCAGCAAAAATTTATCCCGCAGCTGCTCCTCCAATGGAGTTAGCGTTAGAGCTGGTGCTGGCGGACCGCCTCCATTGCCACAAGCATGCATACGTTGGGTTTTGATTTTTTTCTTAAAATAGGCCTTCACGTCATCAAATCTCTTCCTACAATTTGTGTGGGTCCTGACACTATTCCCACACGCAGACACAGACAATCTAATCTGTTCCCACAAATCGTTCTTGTCGGCTGAACTTGTCTGTCCTTGAAATACATAACAATTATGATAAGTTAATATGTTATTTAATGACGAATAACAAATAACTGTTGAAAGAGATTGATAAAATGCTGGTTTAGGTTTAATATGTGTGGCACATGACAATTACAATTATGTGGAGACATACAAAGATAAGGAAGCTTGCGAAAATGTTCAATGAACATACAATGTCACATTTTAGGGATTCATATCTTCGTTGTAAACAATCAATGATAATGTGTGTAACAATCTACTATCATTGATAGATATTAAATGTCAATTAACACATGTGACATCAGATACGAGAAAAACTATTTGAACAATCAATGCAAAGATTGACTTACCTACAAAATGCCCATACAGATGGTCATAGTGCTCCAAAATCCCTGTCACAAGAACTCTGTTTTCCTCAGCATTGAAACGTGGATTATGTGGCCGCTCCACACGTTTCTACCTACCACGTCCAGCCACTGAGCTTGGCTGCTGCTGGCTGGACTCTCCTTCTTCCAATGGAAGACACTCCAAAAGCTCTGCACCACCAGACACCCCACCACCAACAGACACCCCACAAACACCAGACACCCCACCACCACCAGACACCCCACCACCACCAGACACACCCCCACCACCAGACACCCCACCACCACCAGCACTCACAACACCACTAGCACTCACAACACCACTAGCACTCACACCAACAACACCACTCACACCACCATCACTCCCCTGACTCCAATGTTCACTTACACGCGTACTCACATGACTACCAGTACCACTCACACCAGCATCACTCCTCACATGCCTCTCGACCATACCTATAGCACTCACAAATAAGGTCACAGTGCCTTGGAGTTACACTGGTTGTGAAAAGTGTCAGTCAAGTGAAGCAGGAAGCAGCATCATTGAAGCTGCAGTGCTGGCAAGCAAGAGTGTGGAGTTCCCTTACTCGGCAGCCATCTTGGAGTGTGTTTTGAAGCTAAAAGGAAAGATACTACACAGGGAGCCCCTGAGGACCCCACTGCTGCAGGCGTCTGCCCCACTTGGTTACACATGCTTGTTATTCCAGTCCTGCTGTAAGTAGGGTTTTGGGTTTTAACCCCTTCATGACCCGCTGCAACAGACTCTGTTTTTTTATGAAATAGTTATTTTTCTTTCAGCTTGATTGTTTTATGTTTGTCTTCTGTTGTGTTTCATGTTGTTTGTCCCATTAAAACATTACGTATTACACTATTATTTTTCTTTGTTTCTGTCCCTATGTTACGGACCCCCGGATTGGAGATTTTACAGTGATTGGAGCAATTGGATTATCTTCCCTTCCATCTGTTTGGACTCTATTAGGGACGTTGGATTCTTTTTGGGCGCTGGTCTGTATATGTTCTCTGTGTTCTCTCTCGTGTTGTTCTGCTAGTGTTCCTGGCTGCCCTGTACACATTGTGTTATTATTGTTAGTATTTTATTTTATGGCATGTAGCGCCTAAGCACTTTTCTTTGTGTTACTTACAAATAACACAAAACAAATTTAAGCTTAACCGCACTCAACACTTGCTAACTGACAACAACAAAAAGATGTTAACAAAACAACACAAGACAAATCAATCACAATACACAGCAACTATCTCAATATCAAATATGCAAATCGCCCAGCTCTGTCTGTCTGTCTGTCTGTCTCTCTCTCTCTCTCTCTCTCTCTCCCAACAACACAGAGAATGAATTGAAATAAACTCTGCCTTTAAATGGCCCGCTCAATCAAGAAAATGCTTGCTTCGCCAGATTCAGAAACAACTTTTATTGGCGAACATAACATGCCATCGCCAAGCTCTCCGATACACCTGTGTCTGATTGGAAAATCATCGCCATAGTGGGAACAAGTGTTTTCGGCTTGATGAGACAATTAATCTTCCCTTCCTGAATACTGCGAGGGCAAATCGCCAAAATCATGCCGATATTGAACCCCTGCCGAGAGTGCTTTTTCGGTGCTTACTGCATGAGGTCCTATGTGTGAAAATTCTATCCAGCGCTCAAAGAAGCTTGAGACCTACCACAGCCTACAGAGAGAACACACTCTGGCACCCAACCTACTGAAGGTAAAAGACCCAAAGCAGAGACAAACCTTGGGCCAGTACCAAATGAGTACCCACAGCCTGGAAATAGAAACAGGCAGACACATAAAGAACTGGAAGCCCCGGGAGATGAGACTGTGCCAGCGATGTGAGCTAGGAGAGGTAGGAGATGAAACACGCTTCCTCCATTGCACACAATACTCTGAAGTGAGAAGTGCCCACGTGGAGAAACTCTCAGCTCTTAACCAGAACTTTAATAATATAGGAAAGGACCATATAATAGTGATCCTCCTGGGAGAAGATGAAACAACAGCAGAACTGGCTGCACACTATATCAGTACCTGCCACAGGCTGAGAGATGTCCTCTAACCCCCACATACCTGTGTAACTGTTACCCATGTACCATGCAATCATTATACCCTACCCCTATAATCCATGTACTGTGTAACCATTATACCCTACCCCCTATTATTGTCACGGGAGACTCCTGTGGCAGGTAGGATCTCGGTGGCCGGAACAGCAGGAAGCGAAGTAGGGGTCACAAGCAGGGGTCCGAGGCAGGTGGCAGGTAGCAAAGTCAGGTAACAAGCAGAGGTCGGCAACGAGGAGACTGGAACAGGACAGGCCGGGCAGGACAGGTCCGGGAGCAGGGACTGAGAACGGGGAGCAGGGACTGAGACCGGGGAGCAGGGACTGAGACCGGGGAGCAGGGACTGAGACCGGGGAGCAGGGACTGAGACCGGGGAGCAAGGAACAAACAGGGACAAGCCAGTTTACTAGCAAGGGCCTTTACTGTGAACAGGCTATAATACAGGTACAGGTACATAACAGATCAGGATCAAAGACAGAGGCATGTGATAGGAGTCTGACTTGAAGCAAAAGCAAAAGCAAAAGACAGGAAGCAAGCTATAAAGGACAGAGACAGGTGCAACAAGAAGACAGACAGACAGAGGAACCCAGAGCCAACAGAAAGCAGCAGCACACCCAGTGGACAAGGAAGCTATGGCTAGGCAGGAGGTCTAGGCGACCCTGACAATTATTCATGTACTGTGTAATAATTGTACCCCATCCCCTATTATTCATGCTTTGGCAATACTTAAATGTTAATTCGACATACAGTAGCGGCCGGGCTGACTCTAATGCGGCCGCCCCCGCAGTTTTAAAATAGCGCGGGCAGCGTGCGGGCTGTCTCCGGCCGGTTTTCCCGCGCCTCGGGCGCTTTCAATAGTAAGCGCCATTAGCGCTTATCTATTGAAGCGGCCGCCGCGCGGGAAACTCCGGTTTTAAATGGAGAACGGACCCGCGGCTAGCCCGCTACGCTCCCGGCCAGCTCCCGGCAAGCTTTAGAATGAGCTTAGCCGGGACAGTACTAATAAAGTTTATTTGATTGATTTGATGTGTGAATGTGGAATGCAGAAGTTGTTACCTCCTAACCGCTCAGCTCAGCGCTGTCACGTCTCAGGGATCAACTGAGGTGAATTACTTATATGAATGACTTTATTCACTTTTTAGTACCATAAAATGTGCCATATGAGGTGGCAAAAACTTCCTCTCACTCACAATCTCTGGCACTTATAGTAAACTCTTCTTTACATTTGACGGCAGCAAGCAAAAATTATGCAATGACTGGAAACAGACATTTCTTTAAATTTTCTTCAAGTTGACATGTCACTGATATAAATTAGTAAAATATTATAATGGTACAGGTATGTATCAAGATTTATACCACAGTGTAATTTCCCCCCCATTTCACTCCATCAATTTTTTTTAATACTCTTCCAGGTTTAAACTGACTTTAAACTTCTCCGCTAGTTACCTATTTGACAAGTTACCTATTTTTACCAGTTTGCTAATTTTGCAATCCTGCAATATTTCACCCTTTCGGTATTATAGGCTTTGAGAGGTGGGTGACATGACCCCCCAAAAATTTTCAAATTTGTCAAATAAGAAAGAAGAGAGGAAGCAGAGTGTCATATGCACTAGAATGAAAAATAGTTATTTTAATTTCTTCCATATCACAACATGCATATTGACCAAAATGTTAGCGACTGAGAATCCAATTTCTGGCTCTCATAAATTTAAAGCAAAGTTATGAGCTGTCAATAACTTTTTTTTTTTAGAGTTGGCTTGCTGTGCATAGCTACTGTAGTTTGGCATCTAACGAACATAGCTTACCAATATATCATGTCTCATTTTGTTCTTTCTGCTATGGGAATAATTGTAGAACAAAAATGCACCAGGGAGCTAGTATGAGAAAGATCTTTTTTTTTATTATCATTTTAAGAGTCGTAGTGATATTTTAGGCACTGGAAGGCATGATAATGATGAGTGGCACATTTTAAAATTTTAACAAAAGTGTTCCTCTGATGATAGCATTTTATGATAGGTAGAAAAAAATAAAATGTACATTTGTTCTAAAACTAAAATCAAGAGCAATAGAGGACTGAATTACAACAAAGTAAAAAATATGTATTAGTTATTTAGGATTTATTTCAAATTAACAGGTAAATGAAAACATATATATTTTAAATTATTTGAAATTTCATTTTTATTTACAAACTGTGTTAATTCCCTGTTTTCATATTATAATTTTTTGTAGAAAGGTGGCATTTATATTGTTAGTGTAACGTTGCTGACTGCAAAACAGGATACGGACCCGCAGGGCATACAGGTGTGCCGGCGAGTATTCTAACACTTGCCTTAAACTTGCCTTGGAAAATCTGGGGCTATAACCAACAAGATCCAGGTACATGCTGCATACATGCTGCAAACATTTCAGTGACATTTTTCCAGAGAATAATGGCCCATCGGATTAACACAGCAGGGGTCCCTGGTAGTCCCATTCAGTTTAATCGGATGGGTCATTAGTCTGTCTGCAGAAATGTTGCAGCATGTACCCAGCATGTTTTCAGCATGTACCCAGTACAAGACCATTTATTCAAAAGATATATATATATATATATATATATATATATATATATATATATATATATATATATAGCAACTGTAAATATTACTGTATGTTCATTTGCAAGTCTTAGACAGGTCTGCAACCCTGTCTTTCCCCATTGTCACCCAGCATGCAGCGCTTCCACTGCAGCAAGGGATTCTGGGAAGTGACATGCAAATGAGCACTCAGTGCCACCTTTTGTCTCAAGCTCGTATTACACAAGCCAATCCTCAAGCCAATGCATGCTGTTTTAAACACAGCTTTTAGACAGAGGCTGGGATGAGATGCAAAGCCATTAAACCCACTCACAGACATGTTTCAACCTTGATGGGTATCTTCAGTGTGAGGTTGGTCTTAATGGCAAAGCAGGTTTGAGACTAGACTAGGTAATCACCACTACTATTAAGGTTATGGCGGGTAAAAAAAGTGACAAAAACCCTCCACAGTAAAGCATAAAGCAACTGTAAATATTACTGTATGTTCATTTGCATGTCTTAGACAGGTCTGCAACCCTGTCTTTCCCCATTGTCACCCAGCATACAGCGCTTCCACTGCAGCAAGGGATTCTGGGAAGTGACATGCAAATGAGCACTCATTGCCACCTTTTGTCTCAAGCTCGTATTACACAAGCCAATCCTATATATATATATATATATATATATATATATATATATATATATATATATAGGCGCTGTACCATGTATAGGTATCATTGGATGTGCACTGAGCTCTGTCTGTGTTTCATGTTCTGTCTCTGGTTTTAAATATATATTGCCATGCTCAGTAACACTCCTCTGTGACACTTATAGGCTTATATATATGTTGTGGTTATTTTGGGGGTTCAATATGAGCTTGTAGGTGTCCTGTATGTTTTACAATTCTTGTTCAGCTGGTCATGGCTGATAGGGATGGTGGCTCCTCCTCCCTAGTTTAAAGCTCACCCCCTCCCACTTTGAAATGGTTAAAAGCTCACTCCATTGCATCTCCCACTCTCAGGTTGATTGCGAAAACTCTAATACAGAGTGCTTTTCCTGGTAATGTACAGGTTAATAAGAGCTTCAATCAGACTTAGAACTATGCAACTAATTTTGACAGATTTATTATAAATCATTCTTCCTGGTAATGTACAGGTTATTAAGAATTTATATTAGTGTTAGGTACCCTTGAGATGTGGTCTGCCGTGTAGGGGCTCAAGGGCTTACAACACTTTGGCCAAAGTGTTAAACTAAAAGACCATTTTATTAAAAAGATATCTATATATACAGGCATACCCCGCATTAACGCACGCAATGGGACCGGAGCATGTATGTAAAACGAAAATGTACTTAAAGTGAAGCATTATCTTTTTTCCACATATCGATGCATGTACTGTACTGCAATCGTCATATACGTGCATAACTGATGTAAATAATGCATTTGTAACAGGCTCTATAGTGTCCCCGCTTGTGCACAGCTTCGGTACAGGAAGTGAGCTGATATTGCTGTTCAGGACGTGCTGACAGGTGCATGCGCGAGCTGCTGTTTGCCTATTGGGCGATATGTACTTACTCGCGAGTGTACTTAAAGTGAGTGTCCTTAAAGCGGGGTATGCCTGTATATATTTAGGCACTGTACCGTGTATAGGTGTCATTGGATGTGCACTGAGCTCTGTCTGTGTTTCATGTTCTGTCTCTGGTTTTAAATGTACCCAGTATGTACCTGGGTCTTGTTGGTGATTGCCCCAGATTGGTTTTAGAATACTCGTTGGCACTACAGTAGGTAGGGATTAATACACCGAACTTGACCTAGGATCAGATGCCTGGGGTGCAGGGGTAATCACGTATGTTCCGGGGTCGAGGCAGGGGCAGGCAAGTGTTGTAAGGTCTGGTTCCGAGGTCGGGGCAGGTGGCAAGCAATGTGTCATCAGGTATGGTTCCAAGGCCGAGGCAGGCATCAGGATAGGGGTGGTCAGTTCCATGGTCAAGACAGGCAGCAGGCAAAACAAATGCAAAGGAGAGCTCAAACAGGACAAGGTATCTAGTACTTTGCACGAGCAAAGACTAATAGCAACTGCCTGCTATTTAAGACTAGAGGCAGCTGCTGGCAATGAGAGCCAAAGAGAGGCTGATTTCCTGTCAGGGGAGTAAGGGCAGGATTTTCCAGGAAGCAGAATGGTCGTGGTTGCTTTGTACCAGATTATGTCACTTCCTGGATGTTCAGAAAAATCCCTTATAGTATCCCCCCTTCAGGGTCGAACTCCAGGGTTACAAGGTCCTATTGTTTCTGGCTGACAATGATGGAACACCTTGATTAGAGATGGAGCATGAAGATCCTGAGACTTCACCTTGCTCCTTTCCCCAGGACCATACTCCTTTCAATCAACCAGATATTGAATCTATCCTCTGGAGTTAGGAGAGTCAAGTATCTACTGCACTTCGTATTCAATTTGATCCTCAACATTTACCAGACTAGGAGGGGGAGGATCCTCAGAAAAGCGGTTCATCACCCCAGGTTTCAGGAAAGACACATGGAAAGTGGTGGGAATTTTCAAAGAGGAGGGAAGTTCCAGCTTAAAGGTGACTTCATTTATCTTCCAGATGATGCTGTATGGACCAATGAACCGTGGTCCGAGTTTAGCAGAAGGTTGGCGTAAATGGATGTTTTGTGTTGAAAGCCATACCTTATCCCCGACGGAGTATGGGTATGATGGCCTCCGGTGCTTATCCACTGATTACTTTTGTCTCTCGGTAGCCGAGCGAAGGGTTGTCTGAATCCCCCTTCCAAAGGTCCTGTAAATTCTGTGCCCTGGTAGCCACCGCTGGAACATCTACTGATGCAGAATGAAGGGGAAGTGTACAGGGATGGTATCCCAAAGCTGAGAAAATTAGGGAACAGCCCAGGGAGTCATGTGATAGATTGTTGCGAGAAAACTCTGCTAGTGGTAAGAGCTCTGCCCAATCATTCTGATGTTCATTTGTATTGCACCTGAGGTATTGCTTCAGGGATTGATTAATGCACTCGGTTTGCCCATTAGATTGTAAGCAGATGGTGGTAAGCAGATGTGAAATGAAGTACAATCCATAGTTGCTTGCAGAATGCCTTCCAACATTTTGAGATGAACTGAGACACCCTGTATGAGACGCTCTCTAAAGGCAGTCCATGCAGACTAAATACCTCCTTGGTGATGATACCTCCATGGTGACGAAATATCTCCTTGGTGATCCCTCCTCCACAGTTTTGGGGAGGAGAGAAGCTTTTTTTAGGGGTCACAAATGAGCCTGTTTAGTAAAACGATCCACAATAACCAGAATCGTAGTCATGCCTTGAGAGGGGGGGGGGAAGTACCATAATAAAGTCCATGGAAAAGTGCATCCAAGGACTGGAGGGTATAGGCAGTGACTGCAGAAGCCCACAAAGTAATGTTCGTTGAACCTTAGTTCGGGCACACACACTGCAGGCCGGGACGAAGTCTTGTACCTCTGTTTTTAATTCTGGCCACCAATAGGTCCTCTCCAGGAGCTCACATGTTTTCGGAACCCCTGGGTGGCCTGCAAGCTTGGATTCATGTCCCCATCGAAGATTCTCCTGCTGATGGAGAGGGGGAACGAAAAGTTTGGATGGGGGAACGAAAAGTTTGGATGGGGGAATGGTTATTCCAGCGGGAGCCTTGGTCTGGGCTTTTTGAATACGATGAAGAATCGAAATAGCAGACACAATCTTAGATGAAGGAATTATGGGGCCTTTGTCTGTAGAATCAGTTTCATCCGTGGAGAACTGGCGTGATAGGGCATCCACTTTTACATTCTTGGAGCACAGTCAGTAGGAGATCAAGTAATTAAAGCGAGTGAAAAAGAATGCCCATCTAACCTGGTGAGTGTTTACCCTGAATGCCCCCTCGAGGTATTCCAAGTTTTTATTGTCCGTAAGAATCATGACTGGATCAGCGTTTCCATCAAGAAGGTTTCTCCATTCTTCCAGGGCCATTTTAACTGCTAAAAGTTCATGATTGCCCACATTGTAGTTGTGCTCCACAGGAGAAAACGTCTTAGAGAAGAAGGAACATGGATGTAACCGACCCTGAAACACACTTTTCTTTGACTGCACCTGCTCCAACAACAGACACATCCACTTTGCCGATAAAAGGATGATGAGGATCAGGATGTTTTAGGATGGGTGCAGAAGAAAAAAGTGTCTGAGCCTGCGGAGACCAGTTCATGTGATCTGCCTGTTTTTTGTCATGGCTGCGATGGTGCAACGATTTTGGAAAAATACCGTATGAATCACCTGTAATAATTTGTGAAACCCAAGAATTTCTGAATGGCTTTTAATCCCTTACTGTAGGTACTGGCCAGTCCAGAACAGCAGCAACCTTAGCTGGATCCATTTCTAGGCCCTGGGCAAAGATGATGTATCCGAGAAAAGAAAGATGGGATTTCTCGAATTCGCACATCTCGATTTAGCGAAGAGATTGTTCTCCAGGAGGAGTTTAAGGACCACCTCACCTGCTGATGATGTTGTTCCAGGGTTTTAGAGTAGATGAGGATATCATCAAGGTATATGATAACTGAGGAGTCTAACATGTCTCTGAAAATTGCGTTCACAAAGAACTGGAACACTGCGGGCGCATTGCATAGGCCGAAGGGCATCACCAAGTATACGTTGTGGCAATCGCATGTGTTGATAACGGTTTTTCACTCGTCACCCTGCTTTATCCTTATAAGGTTATAGGCCCCTCTTAAATCGAGAGACAGGGGGTGCCCAATGCTACATCCCATTGACAAAACATATATGATGAAAAGTATAAAGTAAAATACTTCAATAATAATAATATTAAATACTTGGTTATTTGGGTAACCCTTTGGCTAAAGCGTCATAAGCCTGCATACCAACGTCAAGGTATAACCAAATTAATGCAGGTCCTACACTACACTACATTGTGAACCCTTCCTTTTACCTCTGTAAGAGGGGAAGAACCATTATAAGTCTTGTTCCTGCAGCAAATGAAATGACCTCCCAAGTTAAAAAGGTGAAGGAGGAGGAGTGAGCTCTGGGGGGAGGTGCCACAGTCTCCAATTGACTGCTATAGTATTTAATATTATTATTATTATTGAAGTATTTTACTTTATACTTTTCATCATATATGTTTTGTCAATGGGATGTAGCATTGGGCACCCCCTGTCTCTTGTTGTATGCAATTGCCACGCTCAGTACCTCCCTCTTAAATCGAGCTTGGTAAAAACTGTTGCTCCATGTAGAAGATCAAAGAGTTTGGTGATTAGAGGAAGAGCATTCCAGTTCATGACAGTAAGTTTATTCAAACCCCGGTAATCAATACAAGGTCTCAATGACCATTCCTTCTTGGCCACAAAGAAAAAACCTGCACCAGCAGGAGAACAGGATTTGCGAATGAATCCTCACTTCAGGTTCTCATCAATGTATGTCCTCATCGCCTTGGTTTCCGGTTCAGAAAGAGGAAATCTACGTCCACGAGGAGGAGTCATCCCAGGAAGGAGATCGATCGCACAATCAAATGGTCGATGCACAGGTAATTCTTCCACCTGTCCCTGGCTGAAGACCCACCTCTTGTCAGAGTAACAGGCCAGGAGAATGGGTAAGTCCTCTAATGCAGGCAGTAGAAGAGAACCCACCGGCGACAGGGTGAGAGACATTTGCCATGGCAGGCAGACCCCCAAGTTCCTATCTGTCCCAAAATCCAGTCACTCTGGGGATTATGGATAAGTAGCCAGGAAGCCCTAGAACCACATCAATGGCTGGGGAATTGTTGACATCCAGCTGGATGAGTTTGTGGTGCAAAACACCAACCATAGTCATGATTTGAACCGTCTCTTGTGATATGACCCCCAATCCCAATGGTCTACCATCAATGGAACAGATACCTTGGGTTACGTCCTTTCTCTGGAGAGGAATCTTGATCCATTGAGTGAAGGCATCATCCACAAATATACCAGAGGCTCTGGAGTCCACGAAGGTCTTGGTTATCATGGATTGGTCTTTTAAGGATAGGCAGATGGGGACCATCAAGCGACAAGGAGATGGGGAGAAGGTGCAGATACCCAGAGGAAACTCCCCTACAATCTCTGGGTGCAGGCGTTTCACGAATTCTTAAGATAGGTTCGTACCATATGACCCTTTGCGACGCAGTAGAGGCACAACCCCAAGGATTGCCGGTGCTGCTTCTCTCATCCGGTCAAACGTAAATTGCCCAATTGCATGGGTTCATTGGTTCTATGGCATTTCTTTGGAAGGAGCTGGAATAGGTGGAGTAATCAGAATCTGTGAGAATGATCCTGCTCCTGGCATCTCTCCCACACCCAAAGGTCCAGGGACATGCAAAGGGTGATCAGGCCTTCCAGATCTGTGTGTAGGTCCCTGTGTGTCAGTTTGTCTTTCATCCTCTCCTCAATGCCCTGATGAAAAGCATCCTTCAAAGCCCCCTCCTTCCAATAGGTCTCTGCCAGGGTCCTAAACTCGAAAGCATATTGTACCATAGTGCGAGTGCCTTGTTTTAACGGTAGTAGTGCAAATTCAGCGAACGCCGCACGGCCGGGGGTATCAAAAATTGTCCGGAAGGTTTGTACAATAGAGAAAGGATCGTCTAACAAGGAGGAACCCTTTTCATAAAGAGGTGATACCCAAGCTAATGCTTCATCCGTGAAGAGCGAGAATATTAATGCCACTCTAGAGCGGTGGGTAGAAAAGGATCATGGTTGTTTATCGAACTGCACCTGGCACTGGTTCAAGAATTCTCTTCAAGCAGTGGGAAGCCCTCCATAGCAGACAAAAGTCTGGATTCGGGGCTTCCTAATGACTACAGATACTGGTGCAATGTCACAAGCTAAAGGTGCTGGCATAGATGGGGTCACATTGGGTGTACTGAGGTGGCTGGAAAGGGTCTACAGTGTAGTGGAGATGGAATCCAGTTTCTGATCCAGTGTAGCTAAACAGGTGGCATGAATTCCCAGAAGCTGGCTCTCTGCGGTGTCCACTGCTTGGCTCTTGCAACATATAACATTGCAGACTGCAAAACAGGATAGAGACCCGCAGGGCATTCAGATACATTCTGGGGTCGAGGCAGGCGGCAGGAAAGGGTAGTCAGGTCTGTTCCAAGATTGACGGCATGCAGCAGGCAAAGGGTAGTCATGTCCGGTTCCAAGGTCGAGCTAGGTGGCAGGTAAGGGGTGGTCAGATTCAGTTCCAAGGTCAAGACCGGCAGCAGACAAAACAAAGGCAAGGGATATCTCAAACAGGACAAGGTATCCAGTACTTTGCATGAGCAAAGACTAGTAGCAACTGCATACTATTTAAGGCCATAGGCAGATGCTGGCAATGAGAGCCAAAGAGAGGCTGATTTCCTGTCAGGGGAGTATGGGCAGGATTTGCCAGGAAGCAGGATGGCCGTAATAGCATCAGACCAGGTGATGTCACCTCGTGTATGTTCAGACAGATCCCTTATAGACAGTAATTCATATAATCCAGCACTCTCCTTACTCTTTGAAAGTGTATGTCAGATTGTAAGGGATGTGTGCAGAGGTACATATAATGGATTCCTATTAGGGTGAAATAATATCTTGGCTTTATTGAGCCCGTTCCTTTAGCCAGGCAAAAAATACTAAAACAACAAAATAACAAACTCCTACCCCTTTGTAAGGGATAACTTACTTCCCCAGTCCCTATCTGCAGGACTGGAGGGATATTCCCATTACCAGCCCAAAGTCTCAGGAAGAACCTTAAGCAGGTGGCATCCATGTCAGTCTCTGGCAGGTTCCTGGGTTCTCTGTGTCCAGGAAATATAGGTCTCTGGGTGTCTGGGTGTTTTGATCTCAGCACCGCCTTAGTGCTCAAGACAGTGTCTGTGTGCAGGCTTCTCTGCCCTCCTTCTGTCAGCCCAAATGTGAGCTAAGGAATCTCTCACCTGTTTCCAACACGAGGCTTTTCTTCCAGACATAATTGGCCAAGTGGAGTCTGGTTAATATCCTGCAGCACTTAACCAGATCCCTGCTGGATTTTAGAGATAGTTTCTTCAACACAGATATGTCCCTGTTACATACCTCCCTTGTTTGTGGGAAGATCGGGCTTACCACGGTTGAAGCCCATTTTTACACTCTCACTCGAGATATCTCTGCTGCTTGAATGAGAGTGGATGGAGGAAGAGAAACCTTATTCCCGCTGGGATTGGAGTCCTTTCTCCAGGTCACTAATGTCTCCTCAAGAAGGTGATTGAGCTCAGCTCTCTTCAGTCGCTCGCGGAGGATTTTTCCCAAGCACACGGGGGACACCTACAGGGAAGAACCGGGAGCCCCATAGCTGTGGGGGACTCGCAGCCCCACAAGGACCAACCGAGGGCCCCAGACCAAAGTGGGAACCACCCGAGGGCCCCCAGAAACTTATGGGGATGACAATGGGACACCCAGACACCCTCAGCCCCACCTGTGGACCCCATTTGGGGCCCACGGTGTCCCATGAGGTCCACCTGGGGGCCCACGGCACCTAGCGGGGACAACCAGAGAACTGCAGGCACCTGCTTGCCCCCCGCGGAGTGCAATGGGTGGCCTGCGGACAACCGTCGGGACCACCGGGGAATATCGTAGGCCTGGGGTATTAAGCCTGTATGTAAAATAATAAATCATGTTTTTATGTGGGGGCACTGATGGTGGGTGGGTTACAGTATGTATTGTTTATTAAATATGGTAATGTTTATTGTGGGGCCTAGGAGGTGAGATCTGTGTAGGGTTTTTATTGTGGGAAGTGGGGGTGGGTGGTTGGGTATTGTCCCCAAGAGTGAGCGGTTAGGCCTCCCTGGAGGGTAGTGGGTGAGGATGGTTAGGCCTCCCTATACTTACTATAGCAGTTACTAACTGCTAATGTGATTAAGGGGTTAGGGGACATTATATTGTCGCTTTTGTTCTTGTGTATTTTTTGTAGCACCGGAGGGCAGGGACAGGGTGAGGATGAGGGCAGCCTTCAGGCAGCCTTCATCGTGGCAGCCTGGCAGGGGTGAGTGCAAAATGTATTTATTTTATTTCTGCTGCTTATTGTATTTTAAATGGGTAAATGCATTATTATCCATATGTGAATAATAGTCATTTTGCCCATTACTGTACTGTATGTGTTAGGGGGCAGGGTTCCAGGGGGAGGTGTATTTATTTAAAAGTATTTATGTATTTTTAATTTATTTTAGGGGCACATAATTGGTACTGCAGGCAAGCAGGGAACCCCGGGCACCTGCGGGAGCACCCGAGGGTCACCGCCGGCCTGTAGTATAATTCCTGTGCATCCCCAAAAAATTAAGATATGTTATGTATGTTAGGGGGCATAGGGGTTGTTGGGGGCACAGGTTTGGTTGTGTATTGCAATGTTTATTGGGGGCAATAGTCCCCAATAAATATGCTATTGTGCCTTAACCCCTTCACTGCCTTAGCGAATAGCGGCTAAGGTAATGAAGCTGCTGTAATGTCTTTTTATTAATAGTGTGTTCATGGTCGGATCAATGACTGCAAGGTTCCCAGGTCCTGTGGCTACAAAAACAAGCCCAAACCATCACCCCTCCACCACTGTGCTTGACAGTTGTTATGAGGTGTTTGTGCTGATATGCTGTGTTTGGTTTTTGCCAAATGTGGCGCTGTGCATTATGGCCAAACATCTCCAATTTGGTGTCGTCTGTCCAAAGGACATTGTTCCAGAAGTCTTGTGGTTTGTTCAGATTCAACTTTTCAAACCTAAGCCGTGCTGCCATGTTCTTTTTAGAGTGAAGAGGCTTTCTCCTGGCAACCCTTCCAAACAAACCATATTTGTTCAATCTTTTTCTAATTGTACTGTCATGAATTTTAACATTTAACATGCTAACTGAGGCCTGTAGAGTCTGAGATGTAACTCTTGGGTATTTTGCCATTTCTCTGAGCATTGCACGGTCTGACCTCGGGGTGAATTTGCTGGGATGTCCACTCCTGGGAAAATTGGCAACTGTCTTGAATGTTTTCCACTTTTGAATAATCTTTCTCACTATAGAATGATGGACTTTAAATTGTTTGGAAATTGCCTTATAACCCTTCCCAGATTGATGGGCAGCAACAACTGCTTCTCTAAGATCATTGCTGATGTCTTTCCTCCTTGGCATTGTGTTAACACACACCTGAATGCTCCAGACCAGCAAACTGCTAAAACTTTGACGTTTAGAGGTGGTCACACTTGCTGATGATCAATTAATCAAGGGCATTTGATTAGCAGCACATGGCTGCTACTTAGCATCTTAATTCCTATGAAAGCAGTAAGGGTGTACTTTTGTACTTGTGTTTTTCACACATAGTTTTTCCATTTTGGCTTTATTTTTGTTAAATAAATCATGACACGGTGTAATATGTCATGTGTTGTTGTTCATCTGAGGTTGTATTTACCTAATTTTTAGACTTGCTAAGGAACATATGATTGTGATTGTTATTATGTCCTGATATGTAAAACCATGGAATTCAAAGAGGGTGTACTTTATTTTTCACATGACTGTATATATTCTCTTGAAAAAGGTTCATTTAGTTTAACATAAAAAACAAAACTGTGCGCTACTACCTAACTACCTATAAAGTTTAAATGTATAAATATATACAGTGCAGTGACTATACCATCAATTTAGTGATAAAAAATTTATAAAAAATTAAACCACAACTCCCACAGTGAGATAATTAAACATTAAATAATAAGTGCCACATAACCGTGTTGGGGATAATGGCGTCTGCAGCTGTAAACGCAGGGGTGGCTCAGCACCCCACACACACTAAGAGAATGGAAACAAAAGAAAACAGCGCACAACGCCAAATAGTGAAGCAAATTCGACAATATATTATAGAATTAAAAAGGGGGTAATATATCTGCGTACATGAAAAAAGTTGGTAAAAGGCATGTAGTGTGTATCACACTGTTTACCACTCGGCAGCTGTTAGCTGTAGATTCAGGTGCTTGCTTCCCTCTGCTGCTGCAGCTCAGTTGATTCTGGGGCAGGACGTCAGTCTTTTCACTCCCAAGGGGATTTCCCTTCATGCAGCCAGGTTCAGCAGCTGGTACTGGGGCTCGGTGAAATCGCTCCTGCTTCCTGGCCGATATGAAGCTGCTCCTGTACCTCGGCAGGTGTATCCTCTGCACAATGTAAGCAGATATAAGGCAATAGAATGTTACATCCAACTAGTTTCGTAGAATTAACTAAAGAATTCCCTGAAGAAGTAGTTAATTCTACGAAACTAGTTGGATGTAACATTCTATTGCCTTATATCTGCTTACATTGGAATTTGTCTATGTATTGGCCTGTCCTGTTTTTATTTCATCCTGTGTGCTGTTTTGGACACTTGTGAGAGACTTTGTAAGACTGTTCAAACTTCCCTATTGAATCCACCACTGCTGTGTAGACAGTGACGTCATTACACAGCGTCCCGCGACGGAGCGGCATCGTGGCACGCTGAGGGCACCCCAGCAAGCTGCGTTTTAACCTCTGTGCAGAGGATACACCTGCCGAGGTACAGGAGCAGCTTCATATCGGCCAGGAAGCAGGAGCGATTTCACCGAGCCCCAGTACCAGCTGCTGAACCTGGCTGCATGAAGGGAAATCCCCTTGGGAGTGAAAAGACTGACGTCCTGCCCCAGAATCAACTGAGTTGCAGCAGCAGAGGGAAGCAAGCACCTGAATCTACAGCTAACAGCTGCCGAGTGGTAAACAGTGTGATACACACTACATGCCTTTTACCAACTTTTTTCATGTACGCAGATATATTACCCCCTTTTTAATTCTATAATATATTGTTGAATTTGCTTCACTATTTGGCGTTGTGCGCTGTTTTCTTTTGTTTTCATTTAGTTTAACCCTTTGGTCAAAGCATTGTAAGCCTGTGAGCCACCGACAAGGCAGACCCTGTTCACAGGTCTTAACACTATCAAATAAAATACTAATATACCTCTATTAGGATTAAAATTCTCATTTACTTCTATTAGGAGGGAGAAAGATCAACAATGGATCTATATCCAGTAAAATGAAAAGGACCTGCTGACTTGGGAAGTGGGGAGGGGCGGACTTAAAACCTGGGAAGGAGGGGCCACTAACCTCCAACAGCTGAGACAGCTGAAAACAAGTTAACAACAACACACAGAACCCCAGCAAGCTCTTTTTGGGATCCCCTAAGCCCCCACAAAATATATATGTATATAAGTGTCAAAAAGGATTGCTATTGAGTGTGGCAAATGTATACAATAAGCGACAGAGAAGCCCAATGCTACATCCAAAATGACAAAAATACACAGTACAATACTTATATATTCTCTTGAAAAAGGGTCATTTAGTTTAACCCTTTGGCGAAAGCATTGTAAGCCTGTGAGCCACCGACAAGGCAGACCCTGTTCACAGGTCTTAACACTACCAGATAAAATACTAATATACTGTACCTCTATTAGGATTAAAATTCTCATTTACCTCTATTAGGAGGGAGAAAGACCAACATTGGATCTATATCCAGTAAAATGAAAAGGACCTGCTGACTTGGGAAGTGGGGAGGGGTGGGCTTAAAACCTGGGAAGAAGGTGCCACTAACCTCCAACAGCTGAGACAGCTGTAAACAAGTTAACAAAAAACATACACAACCCCATCAAGCTCTGTTTGGGAACCCCTGAGCCCCCACAAAATGTATATGTATATAAGTGTCAAAAAGCCAAATGTATAAAATAAGCGACAGAGAAGCCCAATGCTACATCCAATATGACAAAAATACACAGTAAAATACTTATATTGTAAGAATAAAAACCCTTGCAGCCTTTAAACATAGCTGGAGCACCCCCTGAACCCCTATACCAGGTTCAGGGTGACTGGGCATGGTCTTGGCATCCCAACTTATACTAGGGAACCCAGGACTGTCCTGGGGATACCTTGATCCCCCATGCCCGCATTACTTTTCCAGCCTGTGCTGAAGCGGGGAACCCTGGCGGTGAGTCACAAGAACGTTTCCAGGATAGGATTTTGCTGGAGCACGGTGCTTCAATGTGCCAGAGAATCTTACCTGATTCCCGGGTATATCTCTGGGGTGTCCCATAACTCGGGAACCCCGCTACATAGCAACAATCTGATTAAAGATTCTCTGCAAAACCCACCCTTAAAATTACAGCCTTGCGAGCTCCACTGCCTCACAGTGATACATATATGACACCTGGGTCCAAGAGGTGACACTCTAGGACCTTTACACACAGATCAGGGTAACCAAGTGGGCTTAACCGTTATTATTGAGCCTGGTTACCCCCTCACCGTCATACTCTTCCCTTGAAAATGCATTTGCGACTCACCACTAGTGATTCCCTGGTTCAGCACCGACCAGAAAGGTAAAAGGGTCTTAGGGATGTGAGGTGTCCCTGAAACAGTCAAGGGGTCCCTAGGTTAATGGGGATACCCAGTAAGTGCCCAAGTCACCCAGAACCTATTTAGGGGTTCATGGGTTGTTTCTCTTCTTCAGCACAGACCAGAAAGTTAAAAGGGGCACAGGGATGTGAGGTGTCCCTGAAACAGTCAAGGGGTCCCTAGGTTAATGGGGTACCCAGTAAATGCCCAGGTCACCCAGAACCTGTATAGTGGTTCTGAGGTACTCCAATCGTCTGAGGTTGTGAGGTGGTTCTTAGAATCCATACTAAGTCTATGCAACAGTGTTTGGGGGATATGGCTGGTGAAAAGTGGAGTGCAGATTGTTATTCTATTTCCCATACCAGAAAGACTTAGGATTGTTAAAGTGTATTTTTATTAACAAAGTGTGTTAAGTATATGTATGATTTGTGCACAGTAAAATGAGGCACAGGGATCAAAAGTGTTCCTGTAGCTGCTGGGATTTCTAGGTAACATAGTGGTACCCCAGTTAGTGCAAGGTGTCCCAGAACCTTTATTGGGTTTGTGGGTTATGGAAGTTCCCTGTAAAGTATAGAGAAACCTGACCTGTTTAGGGTTGTTTTGGGTTCCCTGTGTCATAGAAACTCCAGACTTTGGGAGTGTATGTTTTAGGTGGGATATTGGGGCAAAAATGTATTCCTTTTGTTTGCAGGAGTTCAGAAGTCCAGCTACTGGTGTTCTCTCCAGCGTGCAGGCGTATTTGTGGGTTCACAGGGTGAATATAATTGGGGCTGCCCTATTCCCCCAGACTCCTTATTTTCGAGCCCAGATATCACCAACTAATATCCCACACGTATATAAGGTTCCCCAAGGTTTATAATTTATTAAAGTATGGTTCAGAGGGTGTTATACTGTATGTATAAAAATCCATGTTGTCAGTCTAAAGCATTTGCATAGGGGACGTGATGTCTACCCCGCCTTCTGGCCTCAAAAGGAATCCAGGATATTGAGGTGTCAAGACCATTTGGTAGCAAGGAGGGACATGGGAAAAGGCTCCAACGGCCATATGGGTCCTGTCAGTTTCTGCAGAGCCTTACCGGCAGATAGCCGTGCCCCTTTCTCTCACATCATCAGCCAGGTGAGCCTTGCTCTTATTAGCTGCTGAGAAATTTCTCAGGCTTTTTGATTGGGACATAGTAATTTGGGAATTAAACATTATTATATTATAAATATATATTGCATTATAAACTGCTGCACAACTCAGATTTTCAGTTCTCTAAGGTTCTCAAAGTTTTCTAAGATTCGAATCAGCAAGTGAATTCCAGCCCTTTGGTGAGAGAGGGGAGCTGTGGCGTTTGGAATTGCAGGTTGATTTCAGTTCCAAGACTTTTGTTAGGGTAAGCTTTGGATTGATAAACCCCTACACCTAGGAAAGTATAGTTTGTATACCCCAGTCCCAAGTAAGTGTGTTTTTGCTTGTATTTTCTGTATCATTGTGTGTTTGCCTATTTTAAGTGAATAAACTACAATTTATTTCATGATCTTGTTTTTCTCAATGTATGTATAAAAAGGTGGAAATGGCCTGGCCTCTCATGACAGCCCCATTTACCTTTCTGGGCTACAGTATACTAAAGCAGGGAACCCTAGCGCTGAGTCGCGCAAGTGTTTTCAAGGGAAGATATTGCTGGGACAAAGTGCCTACATGTATCCGAGAATCCGGTATGAATCTTAGGTACATTTTTAGGGAACTGACAACTCCGGGCCCCAACTACCTAGGCACATTCTGACAACAATGTATCCGCAAAACACCCCTTGAAACTCATACCCTAGCAACCCCTGCTCGCTGGCAACCCTGGAAAAGTAAAAACACAACAAATATTTTTTGTCACACATTACACATTATGCATTGACAGTTGCTGGGCTCAAGAGCTGACAGTCTTGAACCCTAATTTTCGGATCAGAGGTAACCAAAACACGGCTTAACCTTTATTAAGAGCTTTTTTACCCACTCACCATCACACTTCCCCCTTGATGAAGGCTATGTGGCAGTCAACTCTTCTGGTGGCTCCGCAAGCCTTGACGTCCTTGAGTCTCTTGGCTCGCTGTGGATATACTGTCTGGAGAGTACATTAGCATTACCATGCTAACTACCCTTCTTGTGCTGTATGGTAATGTCAAATTCTTTAAGGGCAAGGCTGCAGCGAAGTAACTTGCCATTTTCCTCCGACAAACATTGTAGCCAACTTAAAGTATTATGCTCAGTGATCACAGTAAGGGACCTACCATACAAATAGGGCTGCAATTTCTTTAGCGCCCAAACGATGGGCAGGCACTCTTTTTCAATTGTGGCATAAGCCACTTCCCTGGGTAACAATTTCCTTCTCAGGTAAAAGATGTGATGTTGGCCCCCCTCCTCAACACCTGGCTCAGTACAGCACTGACACCATAGTGGAGGCATCGGTCTGCACAAGGAAATTCTTTGTGTAATCAGGTGCTGCCAGGATGGGAGCACTAGCCAGTTCTGTGTTCAGTGCTTGAAATAATTTTTCACATGCAGGAGACTAGGCTACCAGAACCAAGAGTCGTTTCTGTGTCAAGTGAGTCAGGGGTTTAGCAATGGCACTATACTGAAGAACAAACTTCCAATAGTAGCCAGCGGTGACTAAAAAAGCATGACCTGTTTCTTGGTCCTAGGTACTGGCTACTGAACTATAGCTTCAACCTTTGCTGGCTCCGGCTTCAGGTGCCCTTCACCCACTCTGTGCCCTAAGTATAACACTTCTGCCATACCCACTAGACACTTTATAGGTTTCAGTGTAAGCCCTGCTTCCTTAATCAGCTTCAGCACTGCTGCTACATGAACTAAGTGAGTTTCCCATGAATTGCTAAACACAGCAATCATCCAGGTATGCCCTTGCAAATCTTCGCATCCCTTCCAGCAACCTAATCACCAGGCATTGTAAGGTATCCGGGGCATTCTTCATCCTTAGGATCACCCACGGAGTCATCTACAGGGTCACTCCTATTCATCTGTGAATTTCTGGGACAGTTTATCTTCTGAAACCGCAGTCCGCCTTTTATTCTTGGACTGATATTTGGACTACGGTAAATTGGACTATATACCATTTTTTAGCGCTGGGGAACGCATATTTTGTGTTTGTTGTTCTGCCTAACAGGTCCTGGGAGTATCTGTTTTATGATGTTCCCCTTGGCAGCTCATCTCTTCTAGTCACTTGTTTATATTACTTGTACACTGGTTGTTCACACATATCACTTAACATGTTAAATTGGTTATTTTGATTTCTTCACAATTATTTGCACCTCACATTGTCTAGTTTAGGTTAGCGCTTGTAGGGAGTTTAGTTTATTTGTTTGTGAGCTTCAACCTTTGCTGATTCCGGCTTCAGGTGCCCTTCACCCACTCTGTGCCCTAAGTATAACACTTCTGCCATACCCACTAGACACGTTATAGGTTTCAGTGTCAGCCCTGCTTCCTTAATCAGCTTCTACACTGCTGCTACATGAACAAAGTGAGTTTCCCATGAATTGCTAAACACAGCAAAGTCACCAGGTATGCCCTTGCAAATCTCCGCATCCCTTCCAGCAACCTGTTGACCAGGCATTGTAAGGTATCCGGAACATTCTTCATCCCAAATGGCATAACTAAGAATTCATATAGGCCACTTGGTGTGATAATGCTGATTTCTCCTGTGCCTCCTGGGTCAGAGGAATTTGCCAATACCCCTTGAACAAATCCATAGTTGTCAGATACTTTGCCCCTGCAAGCTCATCTAAGAGCTCATCCATGCAGGGCACGGGATAAGCACCTGACACCGTATGAGCATTGAGCTGCCAGTAGTCCACACAGAACTGAGTGGTTCCATCCTTCTTAGGCATGAGGACTACCGGACAAGCCGAAGGGCTCTGGGACAGGACAATTAGCCCTAAGGCAAGCATCTTCTCTACTTCCCTCTCTATACTCCCTTTCACCTCTGCTGATACCCGATAGGCATGCTTATGCAGAGGTCTCTGATCCCTGGTGAGCACTGGGTTATCAGTAATATGTGTTCTGCCAAGCTGGTCCGTTAACAGGACCCTATTCTGCTCTAACAAAGCCTTTGCTTGCACTGTCTGCTGTGCACTGAGCTGAGACCCTTTCTCAAACTGCTCTACTGTGCCCCCCTGCCTAGATTCCCCTAGGAGGTCGGGCAGAGCTTGGCGCGCCGGGTCCCCTATCAGGGGGCTACAGATAGCCATCACTGATGCCACACTCAGTTGAAAATACTCCTTAAGCATATTTATATAAGTCATATTTGTTTCTGTCTCTCCATCTAACGCTACACAGTAGTTGCACTCATTCATCCTCCTGAGTACCATAAACGGACAAGACTAGGCAGCCATCAGTTGGTTCTGCTGAGTGGGCTTCAGAACAAGCACTTGCTGCCAAAAGGAATGAATTATCTACTATGGGCAAACGGGTTGTACCAAGTCTTCTGCTTGGTCTGAGTCTCCCTTAGGTTAGCCTGTGCCAACCCCATAAGAATTTCTAACCGGTCCCTGAGATTTAACACATACTTCAGCACAGAAATATCAGTATTGGTAGTCTCCCCTTCCCATCCCTCACGGAATAGGTCAAGAGGTCCCGTACCCTGCAACCATATGGAAGCTCGAAGGGAGAGAACCCAGTGGACTCTAGCGGTACATTGGAAGGCAAACAACAAGTGCTGCAAATGTCCAAGTCTTTTCCTTCAGCCTCTAGGAATACCTGAAGCATCTGCTTTAGGGTACCATTGAACCTCTCACATAAACCTTTTGTCTGGGGATGGTAAGGGGCCATACACGGGTGCTTCACCCCGCAAAAATCCCAGTGACACTGTAGCAATTCTGACATGAATTGCGACCCTTGAAAGTTAGATTCTTTCTCAGAAACTTTACTCTAGAAAAAATCACAATCAAAGCCTTTGCTACTGCACTTGCCACAATGATGGCCAGCATTACAGTCTCAGGGTAGCTGCTGGCCAAATCCACCAACGTGAGGATGTAACGCTGATGCAGATGCAGTGGCAGTTATCCGACCATTTCATGGGTTGTATTCCTTTGCACACCCCATGTTGGTTCGAGATTTCTTGAAATTTTCCCACGTTAAGAATCGAGTTTACTAGTGTTTTGATTGAGCGCAGAAAATTGCATTTTAGCGTTGTCAGCAATACCGGCGAGAAAGTCAAATGGGCGATCGCGAGTTGTTGTCTTAAAAAACCTAATTGCAATTCAACCTGTCTTTTTTCCCCGTACAGTACTTCAAGTGAGTGTGTAATTGTAATATGAAAATTAAAATTATGAGTTCATACTGTATACAGTGCAGTACATGGGAAATAAGTTCTTTTTGAGGCTCCTTAGATTTTAGCCATTCAAAAAGACTTGAACTGTAGAAGATTTAAAATATGAACACAAAACAAAAAGTTTTTTTAACTAATTAAGGGCTCTATGCAGTAAGTGCCGAAAAAGTGCAATCGCCAAGGGTTGCCGATAGGACTTATTTTGGCGATTTGCCCTCACAGTATTCAGTAAGGGCCGAATCCATGCCGATCCCTGCCGAATCACTGCGAAAGCAAAACTGCCGATTAGCCTGTGCCGAAACAGCGTGGCTCCCGATAACCTGCCGATAGGCCTTTTCTGCCGATAGGTGTTTGCAACAGAGAGAGACCAGCCGCTCTCTCAGCGCAAATATCGGCAAAATATAAATTATTTATAAACAACTTTGACTCCTAGTGTACATGTGCAGGGGGTCTCCGGAGCTGAACCGCATTGGTTTCAGGTCCAGGGACCCCCTGCATCCCGAGATACAGGCCCCTTTGTGAGGTGCCGGTATCCCTCTGCATTTAAAGGTCCCGATCACGTGACCACGGAATGTAAACAAAGCAGAGGGATACCGGCAGTGTCGTCGCCATATTTATAGCGTCCCATTCGCGCCTTATCTGCTATAAATATGGCGGCGACACTGTAACCGATGCCCCAAACTGGGGCCTGTAACACAGGAAGCAGGGGGTCTCTGAGCCACAAATCAATGCGGTTCAGCTCAGGGGACCCCCTGCTTCCGCACAATATTATTAAAATATATAAATGCTGCTTCATTACCATAGCGTATAGCCGCTAAGGCAATGAAGGGGTTAAGGCAGAATAGCATGTTTATTGGGGACATTTGCCCCCAATAAACATTTCAATAAACAACATACACCCCCTGTGTATTTAAAATACATAAACAACAAAAATTCATTAAATACATATAGTACTGACCCATTTCCGGCTGCCACGATGAAGGCCATCCTCATCTTCATCCTGGCCATGCCCCCTCTGCTGCTGCAAAACATACACAAGAACAAAAACATCCAATGTAATGTTCCCTAACCCCTTAATCACCAAAGCGGTTAATAACCGCTACAGTTATTAAGGGGTTAACCCACCCTCACCCACCACTCGGGAGGCCTACATACCCTCCCACACTAACCCCCAGTTCCCACAATAAAAACAATACACAGCCCCACAATAAGCATCATTCTATTTATTAAATACATTACCCACCCTTGTGCCCCCCCATAAATACATGATTTATCCTTTTACATACAGGGTTCTTACCCCAGCCCCACGAGAGTCCCTGGCGGGCTGGCGGGTCACCTGACAGACCTACAGGGTACCAGCAACATGTTTCACACAGGTTCTGGAGGCCTGTTGGTGGGTCCCGCCAAGCGTCATGGCCACCAGGTGGTCTCCTTGGGTCAACGTGGGCCACAATTGGGTCCCCACGGTAGGCCCGCGGATGTCTGGGAGCCCCGGGTCAGACCCACAGGTGTCTGCGGGGCCTCGCGTGGTTCCCACGGGGGTCTGGGGAACTCACGAGTGCTCACTACGGGTCCGCGGTGCCCCTACAGATGTGAGGCCACCGCTTCATCCCCGCAGGTGTCACCCGTGGAACCACCAGCCTGATACCCGTGAGATACCCGAGGAGACTGCAGGTGGTCTCCAGAGGTCTCACGCAGAACCACGGAACAAACCCTGAATGTAAAAAAAATAAACCTGGCCTATACATTCAATACATACACCCCTCCCCCAACACCTAAAGTACAATAATGTGCAAAATAGCTATTATCCAGATAGGGATAATAGATTATTTGCCCATTATTAAACACATTAACTAGCATATTAAAATAAATAATGAACTACTGACCTCATCAATAAGAAGCCCCCTTCACCAGCAACATCCTTGTCTTTCGTTGCCCACAGAATACATAGCCAATACAAAGCCAATACATTGCAATTACATTCAGACATCAATTAACCCCTTAAACACCTTATCGGAAAATACACCGCAAAGGTAATTAAGGGATTAATCCACACTGGCCCGATACCCACCCTTCACCCATTCATTTGTACAGTGGCTTCATCATGCAACTATATATACAGATATATATATATATATATATATATATATATATATATATATATATATATATATATATATATAGACAAAGGAAAAAGGCAGCGCCTCTGATTGTGGGTATTGAATTAATCTCAAGATAATGTGCTACAAGTAAATCAATAATCATATATCTATAAAAAAATATATAAATAAAACGAAATAAATAAATAAACGTGTGAATCTAATGAATGATCTAATAATATAGTAACACCTATGAATCTATACCTGTGCTCAATTCTAAGGACAACTATACACAAACAGACAATGTAACAATAACGTGCTTATAAATATAACAACATAGATGAACAAAAGAAGAGGGTGAAAACCAGTCCTCAAATGAAAGTCCAATTTAAAATAGATGCTGGTGCAGGGGGTCTGGCTGCTCTCAAAGTGGACTAACCACATCCACAGGGAATCTAAAAAAAAAGAGTGGAGAGAGCGCACGCCACATAGCGTAAAATAGTAAATTTAATGAGGGGAAGGGGGAGAAGGGGGGGGAAAATGCACTTACAAAAGTACAAATAAAATAGGCATTGCGTGATATAATCACCACCATCCGGTTACTGCTTCCTGTCCTTGGGGAAATACCCGATCTCAAAGCAGGATGGGCCAACGTCCGAGCAGATGTCCCAGCAGATATCCAGGGCCAGTACATGTAAGATGTTGTTCAAGAGTCCAAGAAAGTGGCTCCGAGTTACCAGGCCTCTGTAGCACCAGCGCGTGGATCAGTCCGCTCCAGCGCTCTGTGATGACGTAATGTCAATGCGTCCAACGTGATGACGCTCCCTGACGCGTTTCGTCACTCACGGGTAACTTTCTCAAAGGGAAGTGTAGAGAAGGGGTACGGCTGACATTTAAATACAAAATCTAATGCTGGTAATTGAATTGACTCCTCAGCTGGAAGGTGCTTAGCGCTGATTCTAATAATAATAACAATTGAATATACATAGAATATGCCTAATTAAGATAATAACTACTCGAATTTCAGGAGATTGACTTGAAGTGTTAAACCATGAAAACTAAAGGTGCTAAACCTAGGGGAGAAATATACATCTTATGACATATGTCTTACAATTATTATAACTGTGCATATAAAAACTAATAGTCAATATATAAATAATAATATATCTCAAAATACATAAATATAAATAAACTCATTAACCCCTAATAAATCACATGTAAAACAATGTTAGTTGTAATAGAAATATACATCATATATTACAAATACAATAACAGTTACATTAGAACCGAAAAGATCTATAAAAGAAAATAATGCTAAAAAATATATTTTTAATGATATAGCCGATAATCAATATTAAATGATAAATATGTCAAAAAAGGATATGATGAGTGTGCATATACATTCACACTAAGTGTGAAATGGGGATGATTATGCCACGAACAAAGCAAGGTGTCTGGAGGGGAGTGAATGTGGAACCTACATAAACCATATGAAAAGTATGTTAAATGGATATTAATGGTGATCATACCACCTGTAAATATGATAAATTATTATTTTCGTGTTGATAGCTACAAATGTATTATATATGATTAGTGTTGTGTATTCTATGATGATTATGATATCTACATAGATGAATAAATTCAAAAGATATTAAGAACATCAGGATTTGTGAAAAACATAATAACTCCACTTAAAAACCAAATACCAAATATTAAATGTATACATGATTTCATACATGATTTCATAAAAAACTCTATTTACGTGAATGTGTAAAACTAAATAATAAAAAAGTGATGTATAAGTGAATGATTGGATTTTGTGGTGGATTAACAGTTTAATATCCTAAAAATATGTGTTGAGGATAATGTGACCACAAAGCCCACATGTGAACTATTACTATAACTGAAGTCCCGGACACGAGGAGAGATGGCAGAGAGACCCAGACAATGGATGACGAAGAATGGCAGAGAAGGTCAAGGACAGGAAGAGACGTCCAAGGACCCATTAGACAAATGTACTGACATCTAAGCATTCATTAAGTCCACCCGGGCTTAAAGTGCCCAACTGGTGGATCCAGAAAGTTTCCCGCCTGCAGAGAGTCTTGAAGCGGTCTCCCCCTAGGGCACACGGAGAAATGGTCTCGATTCCCATCACTTTCATCGTCTTAGGAACCTGTTGATGATGTAATTTGAAGTGTCGAGAAACACTATGGGAATTGAGACCTTTAATCACATTTCTCCTGTGCTCCAGGAAACGAGTGCCAAGAGTTCTGGTCGTGCGTCCAACATATTTTTGGCCGCATCCGCACTGTATCAGGTATACCACATAAATGCTGAGGCAATTAATAAAACTATTGATAGAATGTGTGGTACCTCTGCTCTGGGATCAGATTTGCGTCTGCTTCAGGAGATGCCTACAGGTGATGCACCGACTACGTCCACATGGATGATTACCTGATGGACCCATATGGGTCCTGATGTTAGATGGAGTCGAGGACGACCTGAGTTTAGTGGGAGCTAACATACTCTTAATGTTTCTTGCCTTCCTGTACACTACTGTTGCTCTTTCAGGCAGAATGGATCCTAAATGGGGGTCACACTTGAGGATGGACCAGTGATCATTAAGAATTTTATTAATAGATCTATAGGACTGGTTGTAGGTTGTTATAAACCTCACTTTGGACCCATCAGATATTGTAGGTTCCACTGGAGTGTCATAACTCAAGCGTACCCCCTGATTCCCTTTCTTTTTGTATTTATTTAAAACAAACCGATCTGTCAAAAGAGCTTACCTTGCAGCGAGCATCGGAAATCAGATCAGGATCATAGCCTTTGGATATGAACTTATTACTCAGTGATTTGGATTGGCTTTCAAATTCTATATCCCTTGTGCAGTTCCTGCGTAATCTATGAAACTGCCCCAAAGGGATATTGTCGAGCCATTGCTTGTGGTGGTTACTGGACGCATGAACATAGCTATTGACAGATACAGACTTGAAATGTGTGGTGGTGATAATATTGAAGTCTGTGTCTGTACTAAGGGCCAAATCCAGGAAGACAGTGGACACTGCATCGATTTCAAATGTAAATTAAGTCCAAACAGATTATCGTTGTTTTAAAAGCTTGATTTGCTGTGTTTTAAATTAATTTGGCTATGCTGCTATTCATAAATGTGTGTATAATGTATTTTAAAATTAGATAGATGTAATTGTTGCTATTGTATGGTGTACTTTAGGTCAGGGTGAGGCTTGCTTTTGTATATTGTATTCTTGTTGGTACTTAAAAATTTTTACAGGATTACTTGTTCTGTTCAACGCTTGAATTAGTTAATTGTTTAATTGTTAGGGATGGAATGTAAATTGTTTAGGGATGTAATTAATGAATGCTAATTGATTTATGTTTACTGGATTGGTTTAAATAGTATACTTGTTTGGAGGTATTGGTATTTTGTTTTGAATATGTTATTGTTAACATTCATTTGCAGATTGTATATGGTGCATAGATTGTATGCATCATATATACAATGTAAATGCAATGTTTTGATTGTCATTTGAGGATTTTGATTGGCATTTGAGGATTTTGATTGGAAGATCAGATTGGATTATTAAAGGAAATTGATTTTATTGTAGTGTATCTTTATGGAGAAGTGGTATTTGTAGTACAGCATGTTTTTGATAACCCTTCTACATTTATTTGCATATTGGTTCATCATGTGTGTATGTATGTATGTATGTATATATATATATATATATATATATATATATATATATATATATATATATATATATATATATATATATATATATATATATATATATATATATATATATATATATATATATATCTGTATATATATATATATATATATATATATATATATATATATATATATATAATATATATATATATATATATATATATATATATATATATATATAGTTGCATGATGAAGCCACTGTACAAATGAATGGGTGATGAAGCGGTGGTCCCACATCCGTGGGGGCACAGTGGACCCATAGGTGCAGGGATGAAGCGAGGTCCCACATCCGTGGGGGCACCGCGGACCCATTGTGAGCACTCGTGAGTTCCCCAGACCCCCGTGGGAACCACCCGAGGTCCCGCAGACACCTGTGGGTCTGACCCGGGCCTCCCAGACATCCGCGGGCCTACCATGGGGACCCAATTGTGGACCACGGTGACCCAAGGAGACCATCTGGGGGCCATGGCGCTTGGCGGGACCCACCAACAGGCCTCCAGAACCTGTTTGAAACAAGTTGCTGGTACCCTGTAGGTCTGTCAGGTGCCCCGCCAGCCCACCGGGGACTCACTTGGGGCTGGGGTATGAACCCTGTATGTAAAAGGATAAATCATGTATTTATGCGGGGCACAGGGGGTGGGTAATGTATTTAATAAATAGAATGATGCTTATTGTGGGGCTCTGTATTGTTTTTATTGTGGGTACTGGGGGTGGTGGGGGGGTATATTGGCCCCAACGGTATGTGGGTAGGCCTCCCTTGTGGGTAGTGGGTGAGGGTGGTTAGGCCTCACGGGGTGGGGGTTAGTGTGGGAGGGTATGTAGGCATCCCGAGTGGTGGGTGAGGGTGGGTTAACCCCTTAATGACTGTAGCGGTTAATAACCACTATGGTGATTAAGGGGTTAGGGGACATTACTTTGGATGTTTTCATTCTTGTGTCTTTTTTGCAAAAGCGGAGGGGGCATGGGCAGGATGAAGATGAGGATGGCCTTCATCGTGGCAGCCGGACATGGGTCAGTACTATATGTATTTAATGTATTGATTGGTGTTTATTGTTTTTAAAATGGGCACATTCACTATTATCCATTTGTGTATAATAGTTATTGTGGCCATTACTATACTGTATGTGTTAAGGGGGGGGGGGATTATTTCTTTATAAGTATGTATGTGTTTTGACATTAATCGGGGGTTGGGGGCACATAATTGGTACTGCAGGCCTGCGGGTAACACCCGAGGGACCCCGCCGGCCTATAGTATCATTGATGGGCATATATGTGTATGTTAGGGGTTATAGGGGTTGTTGGGGTTATATATATATATATATATATATACAGTGGTTGACAAATCACCAAAAAATCTACTCGCCACACAAAAAAATCTACTCGCCACCTAGTACCAAACGTGTGCTGCTTGGGCCAATATTTACTCGCCCGGGGGTTAAATCCACTCGCCCGGGGCGAGCAAATGTATAGGTTTGTCGAACACTGTATATATATATATATATATATATATATATATATATATATATATATATATATATTTATATTCATTTATTTATTTATTTATTTAGATATATTTATTTATTTATTTATTTAGTGTGGGGCTGCTGTGTGTGATTATTTTTTATTGTGGGTAGCGGGTGTGGGTGAAGGGGGTATTAGCAACAACGGTGGTTGTTTAGGGCTTGCGGGTGGGTAGCGGGAGGCCATAACCCCTTCATGACCGTAGCGGTATTAACTGCTATGGTCGTGAAGGGGTTTAGTGCACTCGCAACCCCCCCGCAAGCCCTAGAAAAACAACAAGAGCCAAATACCCCCTACACCCACCCCCGCTACCCACAATAAAGCTGGCACGGTGGGTTAACCCCTTCATTGCCTTAGCGGTTAGCCGCTAAGGTAATAAAGTGGGCGGTACATGCATTTTTCCTGCCTCGGATGCATGCTGGGGGGCTCCGGTGCTGGTATCAGCTCCGGAGAACCCGGCATCAATCACAGACAGGAAAAAGGCCTGATTTTTTCTAAGAGTCGCCCTTGCCGATGCTTCTCCTCCACCAACTTGCCAACTTTAGTTGGCGGGACTAATTGCCGAAAAACTCTCCATTCTGGAGTGCCGATCAGCAGCGAAAAGCTGATCGGGGCTACCTAAATTCAGCCGAGTTCAAAAAGTGGCGATAAGTGGCATAATAAGTTTTTATCGGCAACAAAAATTGCTGATTTTTCCCACTTATCGGCGCTTGGTGAATCGGGAAGGCAAATTTGGCGAAAAAATGGTGATAAACGGCTTATCGGCGCTTACTGCAAGAGGCCCTAAATGTTTATTTGTACAGGATAATAAAGTTAAGCGAATAATACAAAAATACAACTTCGCTCTCCTTCCAAATGTAAAATATATAATCCGCACATGCGTTTATGTTAAATTGGAACTTTGTTGAAACGCATATGCGTGTCATCCAATTTCTGTGCATGCGTGTATGTCAAATTGAAATCTTGTTGAAATGCATATGCTTGTCATCACATTTCTGCGCATACGTGTAATTCACATTGGAAATTGTTGAAACACTTATGCATGTCATCACATTCTGCGCATGCGTGCATGTCAAATTGTAACCTTGTTGAAACTCATATGCGTGTCATCATATTTGTGTGCATGCAAGTATGTCAAATTGGAACCTTGTTGAAACGCATTGCGTCATCACATTTCTGTGCATGCGTGCATGTCAAATTGTATCTCTTGTACAGTAGTACTGCTCTTTGTATATCTACAGTACTATACTGTAAATAGTAAAAACACAGTTTATGTGCTACAGTATACTGTAGTTATATACTGTAGTATACTGCACAGTATCTTAATGAGACATTTTTATATATTTAAATGCATTTAGAACTTTACATTACAGTACTTACTGCTTTTTAAAGATTTTTAGTGTACTGCATGTCAAAGATTAACAGTATTTTGATATACTATATTTAAACTACTGTACAGCAGTACTTTATTTTTTTATAGTACTATGCACATTGTCTTTGCCCAGCTCCAGACATGCAAAATAAAAAACAGAAATAGAAAAAAATAGTATACCATGACGCCAGTACCGTCCATTATTAAACAGTATCTTCTATTTTTTGGGAGGTTTGGAGGAAACAAAGCATGCATTGCATGTGTTACTGCACTTTACAGTAGGACTAGAGGTTTTAAAGTACCTCAGGTTTTGGGGAGTTTGGGGGGAAGGGATATGGCATGCACCCATCCAGCATCTAGCAAAGCTTCGCCCCCTGCAGAAGCATTTACCAGAATTACCTCCTTCTGTTTCTATACATTCTCCCTACCTACCAATTAGATTGTAAGCTCCTCGGAGCAGGGACTCCTCTTCCTTAATGTTACTTTTATGTCTGAAGCACTTATTCCCATGAGCTGTTATTTATATTATTTTTTATTTATGTGATTACCATGTGTATTACTACTGTGAATCGCTATGTACATTAATGGCGCTATATAAATAAAGTAAAATAGATGATCCAGGGAAACTTCGGATTTTTCAAAAGAAATTTAATCAGCAACAGAAAACACAACGTTTCATCCTTCCAAGAGGACTTTATCAAGTGACTGTTATGCAGTGTGGAGAAATGTCCAGTATTTATAATCAATAACCCATGTGAAAAGTCTTAGCACCAATTACCCCCAGTAATCCCACGATTATATTCAGCTGGCTTCTTGATCCTCTATGCGGTATGCATTCTGGTCTGGTCGTGCTGATGTCATCGGATGGCTTCGGCGCGCTGACATCATCACCAGGTTCCTCCATATAGTGTACATTCTAGCTGCTAGTCTGATCCCGACGATAGTCGTGCTGATGTCATCCTCAGGCTCCTCCATCTGTTGTGATTCCCCCTTTGTCCCAAAGTCTTGCGATGTTTCTTCAGTGTGATGATGCCATCTTTAGTACAGGCAAACACAGATCCTCTCTTTCTACCTTCGTCATCTTTGCCGTTTCGCGCATGCGCACTGCGTGTGCGCTTCTGTGCAAATCTTCTGGCTTTGTTACAGGGGGGAAATGGGCTCATTCTGACATATCATTGGGAAATCATTTTGGGGGAGACATGGAAGAGAAGAGATGCCTTCATCAGTGAAAGAACATCATAGTGCCACAATACCCTAAAATAAAAGGGTTAAAATATGGAATGCTTGTTTCTTTCATAGAATGTCAGTGTCTTAATAATATAAGGTATGTAAGAGCAGCAGCAGCAGCAACAGTAAGATGTAATGGACTGTGAAAGAAAGAATGCACATATATTGTCACATCAGCGACAACTGAGAAAGCAATTCAGGGACAGAAAGTCTTTAAGTCCCCTGGGAGAGACTGTATCTAGAGTGAAGGTCCAGTAGGCTTCCCTCTGAAGTAATGACATATCCTTCTCGAGAGATGATGTATCCACTGACTCTATCCCCATAATCTTCAATGAGGCCACTGTGTGTTTATGATCTGTGCAATGCGTATTAAGTACAATATCTTCCTTCTTGCCATTACTCTTGCTGCGGTGCTCTATAAACCTTATCTTTAACATGCGGCTTGTCTTGCTTACATAAAGCAACCCACATGGGCATTTGATAACATAAATGATGTTTGTAGAATTACATGTGATCCTACTTTATATTTTATATTTTTGGCCACTCCTCGGATGACAAAACTTATCTCCTGTAGTCAGGCATACTGAGCAACCAAAGCACTTAAAGCATCCCTGCTTTGGCTTGCTCAGAAAATGCGGTGCAGTGTGATATTTATTATCGTCTGCTTTCATCAGCATGTCTTTTAAATTTTGACCTCTTTGATACGCAGATCTTGGTGTCTCCCTACAGACAGAGCCCATCAGACCATCAGCTTGTAGAACCCTCCAATGTTTACAGATTATATTTTTAATAGACTTGCTTGCCGTGGTATATCTGCTGACTATGTTGATCCTCCCTGTCCCTTTATCGCAATGTACCGCTAAAACCTCCTTATGAAGTGTCTTATCAATAACAGATGGTTTGTGTGTGAAGCTTTCTCTAGTATTACAGTACATGCTATATAAATAAAGACATGCAATACAATGGGTTTGAGCACTGTGTGTGTCTTACCTGGCAGTATTGCTGGGAGAGTTTTCTGCACCAAGGGGGGATTTTACGGCACATTGTCTCTGCCCAGCTCCAGACATGCAAAACAGAAAATAAGCATTAAACAATTAAATATTTTTTTTTAAAGATTAAAAACATTGGTGGTACATCTTTATTTGTAAATAAATATATAACTAGTAGTTATCAATGAAGTCGATGGACCTCCCGGGAAGAGCCCTTGTATGCCTAAAAAGGCTATTGATTCGGTCTCTCACTGTTTTCAGAAGAAGACTGGTAGCTTTAAAATTCATAATTGTTCTTATATTTGCTGGAATAGCATTCTTGTATTTATTGTCTTCATAATTGACATTTTGGGTCCACTCGCTGTACAGCTCAAAACAGCCGTGGTGTTTAAAGATGAACTGTGCATATTTCTGAGGTAGACCAGCAGATGTGATCTTGTATGTTTCCCAGACACTCTGGGGAAGGTCTCTCAGGTGATCTATACGAGCTATACAATCCTGGGTGCTGAAGTGGGTATGCTTCTGGCAGCGGGGGTTGATGGTCAGGGAGGATGCTTTCCTACTGCCATGGCCTAGTGCTTACTGCTGTCATCTCCTCCAACAGAAAAGTATACATGTATTCTGGAGATGGAGGGGGTGAGAGTGAGGGGGCCTGTGATGTGCTTGGTGTTGGCACCATGAAGGTCAAATCCATGGATTGAGAGGATGCATGGGGGGGTATGCGGTTCCTCCACGGAAGAATAAGGAGCCTCTAGTCTACCCTCCTGCTCCTGCATCAGACATACAGGGGCAGGGACTCCAAGCAAAGAATAGAGCCCCGCGATGTTCCTCTCAATCTTATCCAGACGAACACCCATCCAGCATGCAGGAGACTGAGCTGGATCTGGTTCAAGGAGTGGTGGTGTCACCCAGATGAACATTTGCATTGCTGGGTGCTGGAGGAGGTGAGCTGTTGGCTTCGGGACTTACATCGGCGTGGCTGGGTGCAGGTGCCCCAGGAGAGCTGGGGTTTTCCAGACGAGCATTGGCATGGATGGATGCTGGAGCAGTTGAGCTGTGGGTTTCCAGCCGAGCATCGGTGTGGATGGGTTCTGAAGCAGGTGTGCTGGAGGTTTCCGGACGAGCAACGGTTGACAAAGGGTCAGAGCAGGGAATGTTTTTGATTCGGTGGCGGTGGGCGATGGAAGTGAAAAGTCTGGGACATCCGATTCTGCTTCAGCGTGTGCAGGGGCACTTCTGCTGACCATCCAAACAAGTTGATCCTTGTGGATTTTGGCCATTTTCTTCTTCACATAATAAGGGACTGGGTATGTTGCCTTGGGATCCTTCGGAACCTTCGGGACATTTTTTTTAGGCACCTTTGTCTACAGCTTGAAAACAGCTTCCGACTTTCGCTTACTCGTTGTCAGCACTGCTGAAAAAAACAGGTTCCTGAGTCCATAGAATTGGGGTTGATCCATGGAAGCAGATGGAAGAATGCACAATACAGTATCTGTATCAAGAGCTCATTCAGATATAGATCAGCGTGTTGGAGCCTATGCAATTTGCATCACCTTTTATGCACTGTGTCCCTATTTTAATTTTTTGGCGGACATCGACACGAGCACAGATGTTAAAAGTGGGCGAATACAGTACTTAACCTGTCTAGCGAGGTCCATTTTGTTATAAATACACCATCACTTCTGTTGATTCAATGCACATTGAATATACATCGAATACACATCGAATATAAATTCCTCTGTGCTTGATTTATTTTCTAAAGCAGCGATGCCAACGAAAGTTATTTCAAAGGATATAAGGCTAATGATGAGCACTGTGCAGCAAGAGTCAAGACTATACTAGAGAACAGTCACAATATCACAGCATCTGAGACAAGCATCATGGTGTTGAGACGACAAGTGGGATGGAAATATGCATGTGTCAAGTAAGTGTCTTACTGTGATAATGTATAGTATAATGCAATACTGTAGTATGAAAAGTTACAGAACAGAGTGTAGAACAGGGTTGATATTGTAATTACTGTGCCTTAACTAGGACAGTAAAGGTAAAGTGTTGTACTGTACACTACTGTACTGTAGGTAAAAGTGTGGTTTTACTGTACCTATAAAATTATTCCTTGTCTAAACAGAGCGTATCCAATGATAAGGGATACCCAAAAGGTAAAAAGAGTTGACCAAGTATGGGCATAGATCGAAAGTGGTGAGACCTTTCAGGATGTCATCTTTTCTGATGAGACAACTGTAGCTCTAAAGAGATTTGCCCCTTTTGCATTCCACAAAAAAGGGCGCCTATCTCTGAAGCCGTGTCCCACACACCCAGTGAAGATGCATGTGTGGGGTATGATCTCTAGATGTGGACCTGGATGCATCATCATATTTGAGGGTAAAATAATGTACAAAGTCACATGCCTTATGCACTATACTGTACAACTGTAGTGTATTCTGTAGCCTAATGTTCAGTTTTAACATAATTTTTTCTTCTCTTGTTCCTGGAATCATGGACAAAGTATTTTTCCAAGAGCAAATAGTCACCCATATTGTTGAATACATTAGGCATTATTTCCCATCTGGTGGTCACCAGTTCTTCCAGGACAATGAACCTAAACATACCGTCTCTTCTGAAGATATTCTTGCGACTAGTATCAACTGGGTTTTCTAATTTGTTTATACTGTTTGTATCTGTTCAATAATTCGCCATTATTTCCCCCTCCCATTCCAGATCACCAGATTTGAACCCTATCGAACTGGTATGGCATGAGCTGAAGGATCATTTAAGAAAGGTTGTTTAACCGTCCTAAATGGAGGAATTAAAACACGGAATAATGAGTTTCTGGAACGACATACTGAATGTACAAAGATGCAAAAACTACACACACCATATTAGCAGATTTTGCCCATTCTTTTAGAGCGTAATTGGAATGCCACCGGCATGTAGTAAGGTACAGTTCTGTGCTGTACTGTAGTAAGATAAGTACAGGTACAGTAAGTATAGTACATGTAAGTGTGGTACTGACAATAACCTGATTAAATGTTAGCATTCTATTAAAGGTAATTGAATGTTAACCATTTTATGTTTATGCTTACTCTCCACTTTTTATATATACTTAATTATATACAGAACTGTGTGTATAGTATTTTTATTAGATGTGTGTATTACCTATTTAATTTAAAAATTCATTATACACTGGCGACACACTTTATTCGAGCACGGCTAGTCCCGCGAATTCGGGTATACTCGGGTGTATTCAGGTTTCTGATATTTTTCAGCCAGAGTGCATTGCGTTATTTTCCGGCAGGAATTTAAGCTTTTTATTCCGGCTGGTTACAATACTGCAATGCCGTCAAAATACACATGGTGGCGCTTGCGAGCTATTCTCTGTGAAGCCGTCCCCTATAATGAATTGTAATGCAGTATATATATATATATATATATATACTGTATAACAACAACCCCTGTAAGCCCTAACATACAGTACTGTACAGTACTGTACTGTACTGTACTGTATATGCACATACATAAATGATACTACTGTATGGGCGGCGGGGGCGAGATGTGTTTGCAGCAGAGAGAGATCCGCTGCTCTCTCTCTGCGCAAACATCCGCACATTAAAAATTATTTGAAATACATTTTTATTGATAGTGTAGATGTGCAGGGGGTCTCCGGAGCTGAACCGCGTTGGTTTTAGGTCTGGGGACCCCGTGCCCCCCGAGATACAGGCCCCTTTAGGGGGTGCCGGTATCCAGCTCTGCGTTAAAAGCCCCGATCACGTTACCGCGGCCTGTAAACCAAGCAGAGCAGAGGGATACCGGCACCCCCTAAAGGGGCCTGTATCTCGGGGGGCACGGGGTCCCCAGACCTGAAACCTGTGCGCTTCTGCTCTGGAGACCCTCTGCACATGTACAGTATCAATAAAACACATACAATATACAGTATAAATAAACACTCGTTCTTTACCTTAGCGTCTATGCGCTATGGTAAAGAAGCATTATTTTAATAATATTGTAAAGTGAGCAGGGGGTTCCCTGAGCCAGAAATTAATGCTCAGGGACCCCCCCTGCTCCTGCTCAATATTATTAAAAATACAGAAATGCTGCGTCATTACCATAGCGGATAGCCGCTAAGGCAATGAAGGGGTTAACCCACCGTGCCCGCTTTATTGTGTGTAGTGGGGATGGGTGAGGGGGGTATTTGGCCCTTGGTGTGAGTTTAGGACTTGCGGGAGGGGGGGGGGGGGTTGCGGGTGCACTTAACCCCTTCACGATCGTAGCAGTTAATACCGCTACGGTCATGAAGGGGTTAAGCCCTCCCGCTACCCCCCCCCCCCCCGCAAGCCCTCCCCAACCATCGTTGGGGCGAATACCCCATTCACCCACCCTCCCGCAACCCACAACAATAAAATACTGTACACACAGCAGCCGCCAAAAAATAAATAAATAAATGACAATAAATACATTTGAAATACATTTTTATTGATAGTGTAGATGTGCAGGGGGTCTCCGGAGCTGAACCGCGTTGGTTTTAGGTCTGGGGACCCCGTGCCCCCCGAGATACAGGCCCCTTTAGGGGCTGCCGGAAGCCCTCTGCTTGGTTTAAAGGTCCGATCACGTGATCGCGGCCTGTAAACCAAGCAGAGCAGAGGGATACCGGCACCCCCTAAAGGGGCCTGTATCTCGGGGGGCACGGGGTCCCCAGACCTGAAACCTGTGCGCTTCTGCTCCAGAGACCCTCTGCACATGTACACTATCAATAAAAATGTATTTCAAATGTATTTATTTTTCATTTATTTATTTATTTATTTATATTTATTTATTAATTGTGCTGCTGCTGCAAGTCGTAAACTCACACCAAGGGCCAAACACCCCCCTCACCCCCAATAAAAAAATTCACGCACAGCAGCCCCACAATTAATAAATAAATCTAAATAAATAAATAAAGACATGAAGAGAAATAAATATATACTGTACAGTATATACTTTGTATATATATATACACTGTATATATATATATATATATATATATATATATATATATATATATATATATATATATATATATACAGTATACATATATACACTGTGTATATATATATATATATATCATACAGCTATATATATATATATATATATATATATATATATATATATATATATATATATATATATATACATACTGTATGTGAGTGAAAAGAGAAAAAAGTAACCCGTATGGGAGCACTCAGGTATGCAATTGATATATTTGTTTATTTATTTGACACAGTGCAAAAAGGGATGAATAAACAGTACAGTACATGATTTAAAAACACTTAAAAAGAGGCATGGACCCTTAAACACTAATGAACAGCACTAGGGAACGACACACACTGTCAACCCTAAACATGAAAAGGATAGTGACTCAAAAAACACTAGGGAGAATCAAAGTGAATCACAATAGGTTACTGGGTTTAAAGGCACCTACAGTATACAACGCTAAGGATAATGCACACTACACACCAAAAGGTAGACTTGTCAAAGTATAAATGACAGTCTCAAAGCATCACACATCTGCATTAGCATACAGTAATATAACCAATGCCTAAAGCACAAATCATGTGTAGGAAAGGTGGTAAGGTGGAATGAAATCCCTAGATGTGTAGAGCAATGAAGTTAATGAATAGCATACAGTATACAGTAAAACATAACATTACAATCCACACAGTACATTGCATTTACAGTACATTGTATACTGTAAATGATGCATAGCATTAAATCTATGCACCATATACAGTACTGTACATTCTGCAAATGAATGTTAACAATATAATTGCAAGCTACTCTACCAGTAAATACTGTACAAACACTTCCAAACAAGTCAACTTAACTACAGTATTTTAACCAAGCAAGTAAACCAAAATCAATATACTGTATACTGTAAGTAACAACCAGAAAAGACAATTTAAAACCAAACTAACCCTTACAATACCAAGGATTACATCTATCTAATTGTAAAAAACCTTATACATTATACACAGCATTGTTTAAAAACCCCTTCCCCCCTAATGTTTGTGTTAAGCAGATTACACTGAAGGGAGAGAGATATAAAGGCCTAAAGCCCCTTCCCCCCTAATGTTTCTGTTAAGCAGATTACACTGAAGGGAGAGAGATATAAAGGCCTAAAGCCCCTTCCCCCCTAATGTTTCTGTTAAGCAGATTACACTGAAGGGAGAGCGATATAAAGGCCTAAAGCCCCTTCCCCCCTAATGTTTCTGTTAAACAGATTACAGTACATTGAAGGGAGAGAGATTTTACAGAAACACACATTAGGGGGGAGGGGGCTTTAAACAGATTACAGTACATTGAAGGGAGAGAGATGTTTCTGTTACCAGTAAATCTCCCTCCCTGCATTGCTAACCACCCTCACCCCCTACCCACATACCGTTAACCCCCCCACCCCCATCCTGGCCATGGCCCCTCCGCTTCTGCAAAACAGACACAAAAATTAAAACATACAGTACAAAGTAATGTCCCCTAACCCCTTAATCACCATAGCGGTTATTAACCGCTACAGTCATGAAGGGGTTAACCCACCCTCACCCACCCACCACTCGGGATGCCTACATACCCTCCCACACTAACCCCCCCCCCCACCCGTGAGGCCTAACCACCCAGTCAGTACCCACAAGGGAGGCCTACCCACATACCGTTGGGGAAACACCCCACCCCCACCCCAGTACCCACAATAAAAACAGTACAATCACCCACAATAAACAGCATTCTATTTATTAAATACATTACCCACCCCCTGTGCCCCCCCCCCCATAAATACAAGATTTATTCTTTTACATTCAGGGTCCATAACGTAGCCCCACGCTAGTCCCCGGTGGGCTGGCAGGGCACCTGGACAGACCTACAGTTTACCAGCAGCATTCCACAGGTTCTGGAGGCCTGCTGGTGGATCCTGCCAGCACCATGGCGCCCAGGTGGTCTCCTTGGGTCACCGTGAGCCTCAATTGGGTCCACACGGTAGGCCCAAGGATGTCTGGGAGCCCCGGGTCAAACCCACAGGTGTCTGCGGGGCCTCGGGTGGTTCCCATGGGGGTCTGGGGAACTCACGGGTGCTCACTACGGGTCCGCGGTGCCCCCACAGAAGTGGGACCACACATCATCATCCCCGCACCTACGGCTCGGAGGTGCCCCCACAGAAGTGGGACCACACATCGTCATGCCCGCAGACTACGGGTCCGCGGTGCCCCCACAGAAGTGGGACCACACATCATCATCCCCGCATGTGTCACCCGTGGAACCACCAGCCTGCTACCCTTTAGGATACCCGAGGATTCCCCGCGGGTGGTCTCCAGAGGTCCCACGCAAAACCACGGAAGTAACCCTGAATGTAAAAAAAATAAACCTGGCCAATACATTCAATACATACACCCTCCCCCCCAACACCTACAGTACAATAATGTGCAAAATAACTATTATCCAGATATGGATAATAGATTAATTGCCCATTATTAAAAACATTAACTAGCATATAAAAATAAATAAAGTACTACTGACCTCATCAATACGAAGTGTCCGTTGCCAGCAAAATCCTTGTCTTGTCCACAACATACATAGCAAATACAAAGCCAATACATTGCAATTACATTCAGATATCAATTAACCCCTTAAACACCTTATCGGATAATAACCGCAAAGGTAATTAAGGGGTTAAGCCACACAGGCACGATACCCACCCTTCACCCATGAATTTGTACTGTGGCTTCATCATGCAACTATATATATATACTGTATATATATATACATACAGAGAGACAGAGAGAAAGAGAGAGAGAGAGATATATACAGTATATATATATACACACGTTATATACACACCCATGATAAACCAAATATACAGTACAAATAAATGTAGAAGGGTTATCAAAACCATACTGTTCTACAACCAAACACTTCTCCATACAGACACTACATTAAAAATCAATTTCCTTTAAAAATCCTAACTGATCTCACAATCTACTGTACTGTATATGATCACAAACCAATGAAAAAAGTCACATTCCAAAATGCATAAAATCTATGCACCATACTGTATACATTCTGCAAATTAATCAACGTAAACAAAAATCAATTAGCAATCATTATTTACATCCCTAAACATTTCACACTCAATCATGAACAATGAAACCATTAACAGATTCACGCCTAGAGCAGAACAATTAAGCCTTTGAAAAAAATATAAGTACCGACAAAAATACAACCTTTACAGTACAACCAAGGCTATCTATCCCTGACCTTCCTCAAACACACAATACAATACCAAGGAATAATACATCTATCTAATTTTAAAATACTTTAAACTCACAAAATAATTAAAAACACATCTAATCCAGCTTTTAAAACATCATCATTTCTTACCCTGAATGTATACTGTACAGTATATCTCTCTAGACATACAGTATATATTGTACATACATACATACAGTGGCAAGAAATGATATACCACAAACAAATAAAAAATACACATGTTAAAAAACCTTTTGAAATAATGAACAAGTTAAATAAAATACATTTCTTTACTGTAGTTCACTTACCATTACTTGCCCCCACCGACTCCCGTTGCCCAGCTTACTCACGAACCAATCCACGATCAGGAACCCATAAAATAATAAACCATTGAAAATAATAAACATTAAACTAAAAATCCAAACCAATCCACGGGTCTTCTACTTGTAATACACCTTCATCTGTATTCTTCTTTCTTCTATCTCCTTCCGGGCGGGGCAGGGCGTGGTCTTCTTTCCATCATCGGCCACGCCCTTGTCTTTTTTCTTCTCCGGAGGTCCTTCCTCCGCGGCGTCTGGCTGCAAAATGAGACGACATAGGCTTTTAAAGACCTATGACGTCACATTTTGCGTCATGGTTCCCACGGTCCTGATTGGACCGTGAAAACCATGTGTTTTGGCCGATAATAAAAAAATGATGACGTCACTTAAAGGGAATGAAAGCACAGCCAATCAGAATGGCTTTGCTTCAATTGCCTTTAAGATGACGTCATGAAAAGGCACATGGCCGTGCACACATGGTACTAGAGCCAATCAGAGCGTGGGAACTTTATCCCTACTCTGATTGGCTCTGGTATACCATGTGTCAGGGGCTTGGGGGAGAAAGGATGTGACGTCAATAAGGATAAAGTTCCCACGCTCTGATTGGCTACCGTACCACGTGACAGGTTTTCATTGACGTCACATCCTTTCTCCCCCAAGCCCCTGACACATGGTATACCAGAGCCAATCAGAGTAGGGATAAAGTTCCCACGCTCTGATTGGCTCTAGTACCATGTGTGCACGGCCATGTGCCTTTTCATGACGTCATCTTAAAGGCAATTGAAGCAAAGCCATTCTGATTGGCTGTGCTTTCATTCCCTTTAAGTGACGTCATCATTTTTTTATTATCGGCCAAAACACATGGTTTTCACGGTCCAATCAGGACCGTGGGAACCATGACGCAAAATGTGACGTCATAGGTCTTTAAAAGCCTATGTCGTCTCATTTTGCAGCCAGACGCCGCGGAGGAAGGACCTCCGGAGAAGAAAAAAGACAAGGGCGTGGCCGATGATGGAAAGAAGACCACGCCCTGCCCCGCCCGGAAGGAGATAGAAGAAAGAAGAATACAGATGAAGGTGTATTACAAGTAGAAGACCCGTGGATTGGTTTGGATTTTTAGTTTAATGTTTATTATTTTCAATGGTTTATTATTTTATGGGTTCCTGATCGTGGATTGGTTCGTGAGTAAGCTGGGCAACGGGAGTCGGTGGGGGCAAGTAATGGTAAGTGAACTACAGTAAAGAAATGTATTTTATTTAACTTGTTCATTATTTCAAAAGGTTTTTTAACATGTGTATTTTTTATTTGTTTGTGGTATATCATTTCTTGCCACTGTATGTATGTATGTACAATATATACTGTATGTCTAGAGAGATATACTGTACAGTATACATTCAGGGTAAGAAATGATGATGTTTTAAAAGCTGGATTAGATGTGTTTTTAATTATTTTGTGAGTTTAAAGTATTTTAAAATTAGATAGATGTATTATTCCTTGGTATTGTATTGTGTGTTTGAGGAAGGTCAGGGATAGATAGCCTTGGTTGTACTGTAAAGGTTGTATTTTTGTCGGTACTTATATTTTTTTCAAAGGCTTAATTGTTCTGCTCTAGGCGTGAATCTGTTAATGGTTTCATTGTTCATGATTGAGTGTGAAATGTTTAGGGATGTAAATAATGATTGCTAATTGATTTTTGTTTACGTTGATTAATTTGCAGAATGTATACAGTATGGTGCATAGATTTTATGCATTTTGGAATGTGACTTTTTTCATTGGTTTGTGATCATATACAGTACAGTAGATTGTGAGATCAGTTAGGATTTTTAAAGGAAATTGATTTTTAATGTAGTGTCTGTATGGAGAAGTGTTTGGTTGTAGAACAGTATGGTTTTGATAACCCTTCTACATTTATTTGTACTGTATATTTGGTTTATCATGGGTGTGTATATAACGTGTGTATATATATATACTGTATATATCTCTCTCTCTCTCTTTCTCTCTGTCTCTCTGTATGTATATATATACAGTATATATATACAGTTGCATGATGAAGCCGCAGTACAAATTCATGGGTGAAGGGTGGGTATCGTGCCTGTGTGGCTTAACCCCTTAATTACCTTTGCGGTTATTATCCGATAAGGTGTTTAAGGGGTTAATTGATATCTGAATGTAATTGCAATGTATTGGCTTTGTATTTGCTATGTATGTTGTGGACAAGACAAGGATTTTGCTGGCAACGGACACTTCGTATTGATGAGGTCAGTAGTACTTTATTTATTTGTATATGCTAGTTAATGTTTTTAATAATGGGCAATTAATCTATTATCCATATCTGGATAATAGTTATTTTGCACATTATTGTACTGTAGGTGTTGGGGGGGAGGGTGTATGTATTGAATGTATTGGCCAGGTTTATTTTTTTTACATTCAGGGTTACTTCCGTGGTTTTGCGTGGGACCTCTGGAGACCACCCGTGGGGAATCCTCGGGTATCCTAAAGGGTAGCAGGCTGGTGGTTCCACGGGTGACACATGCGGGGATGATGATGTGTGGTCCCACTTCTGTGGGGGCACCGCGGACCCGTAGTCTGCGGGCATGACGATGTGTGGTCCCACTTCTGTGGGGGCACCTCCGAGCCGTAGGTGCGGGGATGATGATGTGTGGTCCCACTTCTGTGGGGGCACCGCGGACCCGTAGTGAGCACCCGTGAGTTCCCCAGACCCCCATGGGAACCACCCGAGGCCCCGCAGACACCTGTGGGTTTGACCCGGGGCTCCCAGACATCCTTGGGCCTACCGTGTGGACCCAATTGAGGCTCACGGTGACCCAAGGAGACCACCTGGGCGCCATGGTGCTGGCAGGATCCACCAGCAGGCCTCCAGAACCTGTGGAATGCTGCTGGTAAACTGTAGGTCTGTCCAGGTGCCCTGCCAGCCCACCGGGGACTAGCGTGGGGCTACGTTATGGACCCTGAATGTAAAAGAATAAATCTTGTATTTATGGGGGGGGGGGCACAGGGGGTGGGTAATGTATTTAATAAATAGAATGCTGTTTATTGTGGGTGATTGTACTGTTTTTATTGTGGGTACTGGGGTGGGGGTGGGGTGTTTCCCCAACGGTATGTGGGTAGGCCTCCCTTGTGGGTAGTTAGTGGGTGAGGGTTGAGGGTGGTTAGGCCTCACGGGGTGGGGGGTTAGAGTGGGAGGGTATGTACAGTAGGCGTCCCAAGTGGTGGGTGAGGGCGGGTTAACCCCTTCATGACTGTAGCGGTTAATAACCGCTATGGTGATTAAGGGGTTAGGGGACATTACTTTGAAAGTGTTATTTTTTTTCTCTGTTTTACTGTACAGCAGCGGAGGTTGCCATGGGTAGTGGGTAGTGTATTGAATGTATTTATTGGTTATTATGCGTTAACCCCTTCATTACCTTAGCGGCTATACGCTATGCTAATGAAGCCTCGTTTCTGAACTTTTAATAATATTGTGCAGGAGCAGGGGGTCCCCTGAGATTAGATTTCTGTCTCAGGGAACCCCCTGCTCACTCTACAATATTATTAAAAAGACAGAAATGCTGCTTCTAAACCATAGCGCATAGCCGCTAAGCTAAAGAATGATTCTTTAATGATGTGTGTGTTTTATTCACAGTGTAGATGTTCTCCGGAGCTGAAGCGCACAGGTTTCAGGTCTGGGGACCCCGTGCCCCCCGAGATACAGGCCCCTTTAGGGGGTGCCGGTATCCCTCTGCTCTGCTTGGTTTACAGGCCGCGGTCACGTGATCGGGGCTTTTAACGCAGAGCTGGATACCGGCACCCCCTAAAGGGGCCTGTATCTCGGGGGGCACGGGGTCCCCAGACCTAAAACCTGTGCGGTTCAGCTCCAGAGACCCCCTGCACATCTACACTATCAATAAAAATGTATTTCAAATGTATTTATTTGTATTTATTTATTTATTTATTTATTGCGGGGATGCTGTGTGTGATTATTTTTTATTGTGTTTAGCGGGGGTGGGTGACGGGGTTTATAAATGTGAGTTTATAAATAAAATAAAGAATATTATTTATAGGGGCCTTAGAACAGAAGTTCCCACGCCAATTGCGCGCTCATTGCTCTTTTGTTACAATGTTGCTGGTCTTGCGGGTTTGCAGTCTGGCAGCAAAAAGCAGTTTGTAGTACTGTGTGTGAGATAAAGTAACCAGTTCTTTTATTGCTGAAGTCGCCACTAAAAACTTTTATTTACAAATACAGTACAAAAACCGTGCAACACACAACAACATACAGTATCCTTTGTTTAAGTACAGCAGGTACTATAGGGTAAAACATGTACTGTACAGTACAGCACAACATTACAGTATGGTCTCACTGAAAGTCCTCCCCATTTTCCAGCCATGGCCGATGCCTTGCATGGCGCAAAACGCCATTAATGCAGTCTCTAACGCCTCTCATTACAGGATCTGTAACAGGGTAATAGCGCTGCATTTCTTCCACAATCTTTTTCCTTAAATTGGCAGGAAGGGCATTTTTTTGGCGATTCCCATCATAGTTCACTTTGAACACCCACTCGCAGTACAATGTGTAGGGAACATGGTGTTTAAATATGATCAAGGCATACTTGTGTGGTATACCAGCACTCCTCACCCTATACTTCTCCCTCAGCGCCGGTGTCAGATCGCACAGGGAGATGTCGGGCACTGTTTGTATGCGAGCGGGTGTAGGAAGTCTTTTGGGAGCGGGTGTACTTGAGGCGATGGGCAATGGTAGGGTGTCTGGGAGGAAGCTTTCCTCCGGTAGTGGTCGCCGGGTTGTCTCCTGGCGTGGTCTAGATGGGGTTGTCATGTCCTCCTCAATAGCATAGTACACTGTATCTTCTGGTGGAGGGGGTGTGCTTGGTGATGGAAGGGGGTCGAAGGTACCATGCATCACATCCATGTCACCCCCCTGCTCCAGCGTCGGGGAAACAGGGGCATTAACACCGAGCAAATAATGTATGCCCGCTATGTCTGCCTCTATCTTGTCCATCCGTTGATCCATACGTTGCTCCATATGTAGCATCCGTTGATCCAGCCGTTGCTCCATATGTAGCACCGACTCCAGAAGCAGATCTAGCTTTGCCAGCACACTAGAATTCCCGGGGAGATCCACACTTAGCCCATTCAGGATCCGGTCCAACGAGCTGCTTGTGCATGGCATCTGGAGATCTGGGGGGATGGGTGCAACGGAGGATGAGATGGGGGTTCCCTGGAGAGAAGCGGCATCGATGGAGAGTGGAAGAGGTGACCTGGGGATGCCCGGTACAGGAGAAGCTGCAGCGTGGTGGAAGAGGGATGGAGAAGGTGACCGCTGGATTTCCGGGAGAGAAGCAGAGTCGTCCAAGAGCAAAGGAGACAGTGACCCGTTGATTTCAGAGGCAGCAGCATCTTCAGATGGAACCGGAGAAGATGGGGGTGGAGAAGCCGGGCTGAAGATTTCCGGGACAGCTACAGCAGAGTCGTCGAAGCATATGGGAGCAAGTGGTCTGCGGATTCGGTGAGTTGGCTGCCATGCGTCTTGCGTACCGAGCACAGTACCGTATTTCTTCTTCACATAATAAGGCTGACGTGTTTTAAAAGCCTTAGCCTTTGGGGTCAGCAGAAGGTTTTCTTTGTTGGCCTTAGCCTGTCGCTTTGCCTTTGGCTTGGGAACGGTAACTGCCTTTCTCTTTTTCAGTGTGGCAGGCACAGCAGAGGTGAGATGATTCTTTCGTCCATAGAACCGGGGCTGCTCCATGTAAGCGGGAGACACAATGCAGTATCTGGACAATGGCTCAGATAAAGATCAGCAAGTGGTGGGCTATGCAACGTGTACAACCTTTTATGCATGGTGGCCAGGTACAGGTGTTGAAAGTGGGTGGTCTGTTATGTGAGTCATTAACATATAAATACACCATCCATTTTGTGGATTCACTGCACATTGAATACACATCGACTAAACATCGAATACACATTCTTGTGTTTGTATTTCTTTCTACTCGCAGCAATGCCTGTTAAGAAGATTTCAAAGGATCTCAGCATGAGAATGAAGGAGATGTACACGAGCGGACAACGAATTGCAGATATCCAGCGCTGGTTAACTGCTTCTGGCCTCGTTGTGCCATCAAGCACTGTGTGCTATCATGCACAAGGAAAAAACAGAGACCGCAAAAAGGCACCAAGGGTAACAAATGCGTAAGTACTGTATACTGTATTTATAAAACTTAACCAAAAAAAATATAGAAAACTGTAGTGTACATCTACAGTATACCGTATTTATATAGTATATTTATTATATTACAACAGTATATACTGTAGTGTACTGTATGTGTGGTCAATTTATATTTTTTGTGCAGCAGTATACACTTTTGGTATATTGCAATTCATCTTACAACGGAATATACAGTATATGATGTGTATTTATTATGATATAACAACAGTATACCGTATTTATATAGTATATTTATTATATTACAACAGTATATACTGTAGTGTACTGTACAGTATGTGTGGTCAATTTATATTTTTTGTGCAGCAGTATACACTTTTGGTATATTGCAATTCATCTTACAACGGAATATACAGTATATGATGTGTATTTATTATGATATAACAACAGTATACCGTATTTATATAGTATATTTATTATATTACAACAGTATATACTGTAGTGTACTGTATGTGTGGTCAATTTATATTTTTTGTGCAGCAGTATACACTTTTGGTATATTGCAATTCATCTTACAACGGAATATACAGTATATGATGTGTATTTATTATGATATAACAACAGTATACCGTATTTATATAGTATATTTATTATATTACAACAGTATATACTGTAGTGTACTGTATGTGTGGTCAATTTATATTTTTTGTGCAGCAGTATACACTTTTGGTATATTGCAATTCATCTTACAACGGAATATACAGTATATGATGTGTATTTATTATGATATAACAACAGTATACCGTATTTATATAGTATATTTATTATATTACAACAGTACTGTATACTGTATATTTTGTCTATTTATATTTATAGTACAGCAGTATACATTTTTTGTATATTTATATTTACTGTATATTACAACATTACATGTACAGTATACAATATACATTTTATATTGCTGCATATTAATAACACAATATAATTTCTTTGCATTGTAGGGAGACTACTCTTCTGGTGGACAGAATAAGTGAGGAGAATGATGAGAGGAGCGCATTAAGGGTTAAAAACACTCTTCAGGAAAACCACAATCTGACTGTATCCGAGAGCAGCATAAAGAAGATGAGACGCAGAATTGGATGGAAATATGGACGTGTGAGGTTAGTAGTGGACAGTACAGGAGGTACTGTACTGTAAAGTAAAAATGTTGTTTTGCAAACTGTACTTCGCTGTGACGCTAACATTTTTTATTCATTGTCATTACAGAGCGTACCCCATGATACGGGACGCAAACAAAATCAAAAGAGTGCTCCAGGCCCAGGCATGGATCGACAGCGGTGAGACTTTCCAGGATTGCATCTTCACTGATGAGTCTACTGTGTCGCTGGAGAGATTTGCAAGATTTGCGTTCCACAAAAAAGGCCGCATAACTTTGAAGCCACGGCCAAAACACCCTGTGAAGCTGCATGTGTGGGGTGCCATCTCTAGGCCTGGACCGGGATGCATTGTCGTCTTTGAAGGTACAATTTCTCAAATATAATGCCGCCTAATGCACTGTACTTGACTAGTGTTGCCTTACCGTATGCACTGTACTGTACTATTGAGCACTTTTCTTTTCTTGCTATAGGAATCATGAATAAAGATTTCTTCCAAGACAACATTGTGCCCGTGATAGTGCGATACATCACACAAGACTTTCCCAATGGTCATCGCTTTTACCAGGACAATGATCCCAAGCACACCGCGTCGACGGCGCATATCCTTGAGCGCGGCATCAACTGGGTGAAGACGCCAGCGGAGTAAGTGTAGTAGACCGTGTCCCATTTATATGTTCCCCACTGTTTTTACTGTGTACTGTATCTCTTAAACTAATTGTCCTTTCTTTCCAATCACAGATCACCAGACTTCAATCCGATCGAAATGGTCTGGCATCAGCTGAAGGACCACATCCGTAAAGTGGCGAAACCCTCCAAGAAGGACGAGTTGTATACAGCCATAATGAGTTTTTGGAACGATGTACTCACCGTTGAACGATGCAATAAATATATAGACCATATTGCCACTGTGTTGCCCATTGTCATCGCGCGCAATGGACAAGCATCAGGAAAGTAGTACAGTGCTGTAGTATTGTACAGTAGGTACACTATGATACAGGTAAGTATGGCACAGATTTTAGCTTTCCCAATAGTCAGAGTTTACAGTAGTTCCAGTATACAGTACAGTAGACTAGTTTGACATACTACAGTAACTGCCTACTAACTGCTCCATTTTTTCTTTCCAGAGAAAGCTGCACCAGCCACCTACTGTACAGTAGGTCTACCATAATACAGTACGCACATACAGTACAGTACAGTAACTGAACAAAGTTTTTGTTTTCTTGTCGTTCCAGGAAAAAGGGTGCACCAGAGGGGAGGGGGGGCCTTGTGTTCGTCAAATCTGCTTGTGCAGTCAAATGTACAGTATATAAACAGCAGTAATGATGTACACAAAACCTCTCCTCTCTCAATGAACTACTGTACCGCAGACACAATGAGGATACTGTTACAGTATGAAGGGAAAAAGAACAGGATGGGTTATTTAACATTACAGTATACTGTGCAATATTTATACTGTATATTTATATATACTGTATTTTTATTCTAAAGGTATTCGAGAATGTACTCTACTAGATGAGGACCTGGTGACTTTCAACACTCTCAGACACACAGAAAGGATTATTTCACATCACTGTATATTTATCCTGTATATTTTCAGTAATTTAGAAGCAGTGGCTGTTCTGAACAGCCCAGGGCCAGATTAACAAAACAATGGCTTGGATTGGATTAGCCAGACGATTGATGCTTGGCCAGGGAGGGATTAAAAACTCTAAGGGAGGGGGTGGGTGGTGTAGCTGTAGGATTGTACTGTGTCAGTATTTCCAACGCCAGGTCACCCTAATAATTGCATGAATAAACCCCCAAAGACAAGGCCCAAATATACTAGTACAGTATACTGTACAGTACTGTAAAGTATGTATTATTGTGTGTTGATGTTTTGAATTGCTGTTAACTTGAAAAGTTTCACCATTGTATTGTACTGTATTTGTAAATAAAAGTATTTTGTGGCGACTTCAGCAATAAAAGAACTGGTTAATTTATCTCACATAAAGTACGTGAATACGACCGCAATCACCATTGTACAGTAAATGGGTGCATAGGATGGAACGACAGGTGCTAAAGGGGTATAAATATGATACTGTATTTATCAGTATTGATCAAAGAGAGTTGATCAGAAGGATTCCCCTTATAAAGTATACAGCACTCTATTGTCATTCATACAGTACAGTATACTGTAGTAAAAGGTAGACAACACATGGTCTTGCAGTACAGTATACTGTATTACTAAAAATCTGTCAGGTTGACCAGAATCACTGCGGATATCGGAAAATAATACAATTTTATTAATTCTACGTACTGTATATAAGGGGAATCCTTCTGATCAACTCTCTTTGATCAACACTGATAAATACAGTAATTTATCTCACACTCAGTACTACAAACTGCTTTTTGCTTGCAATAAACAAACAAACAAACAGGGAAGCGCTACTGTATACTGTATGAGTTAGGATCAGGCCCAGCAGCCACTTTATGTTGAAAACCACATATGAAATGAGCATAAATTTGCATGAATAATTACACAAAAATATATAAAATAAATAGCACAAGTCTCTGACAGAGAGAAATTGTCCAGGTGGTGTGGATACAGGTTAATGCCCCTGTCTGATAGGACAGACTCGGGCAAGAATGGCCTGTGAGAGGTGAATATCCAGAATGGTAGCTGGGATGGAAAGCGCTACCAACTGTGCAGGTATTGAAGTGTGTAGAAATGGGAAGGTGCCGTAGGCATCAAATGTGGAAAGCGCTCACCCAGACTTCATACACTGCGCTTTTTGCTTGCATACTGCAAAGCCGCAAGACCAGCAACATTGTAAAAAAAGAGCAAAAAAAGAGCAATGAGCGCGAAATTGGCGTGGGAACTTCTGTTCTAGGGCCCCTAGAAATAATATTCTTTATTTTATTTATAAACTCACATTTATATATAAAGTATATATTTATTTCTCTTCATGTATTTATTTATATTTATTTATTAATTGTGGAGCTGCTGTGCGTGAGGGGCCATGGCCAGGATGGGGGGGGGGTAACGGTACAGTATGTGGGTAGGGGGTGAGGGTGGTTAGACCTCACAGTACATTATGCACATTGGGCCCCCCTCCTCCCCACATTTACATACTGTACACTACACGACATCAATGCAGGGAGGGTTTACCAATGCAGGGAGGGTTTACCAATGCAGGTAAGGCTTTAGGCCTTTATATCTCTCTCCCTTCAGTGTAATCTGCTTAACAGAAACATTAGGGGGGAAGGGGCTTTAGGCCTTTATATCTCTCTCCCTTCAGTGTAATCTGCTTAACAGAAACATTAGGGGGGAAGGGGCTTTAGGCCTTTATATCTCTCTCCCTTCAGTGTAATCTGCTTAACACAAACATTAGGGGGGAAGGGGTTTTTAAACAATGCTGTGTATAATGTATAAGGTTTTTTACAATTAGATAGATGTAATCCTTGGTATTGTAAGGGTTAGTTTGGTTTTAAATTGTCTTTTCTGGTTGTTACTTACAGTATACAGTATATTGATTTTGGTTTACTTGCTTGGTTAAAATACTGTAGTTAAGTTGACTTGTTTGGAAGTGTTTGTACAGTATTTACTGGTAGAGTAGCTTGCAATTATATTGTTAACATTCATTTGCAGAATGTACAGTACTGTATATGGTGCATAAATTTAATGCTATGCATCATTTACAGTATACAATGTACTGTAAATGCAATGTACTGTGTGGATTGTAATGTTATGTTTTACTGTATACTGTATGCTATTCATTAACTTCATTGCTCTACACATCTAGGGATTTCATTCCACCTTACCACCTTTCCTACACATGATTTGTGCTTTAGGCATTGGTTATATTACTGTATGCTAATGCAGATGTGTGATGCTTTGAGACTGTCATTTATACTTTGACAAGTCTACCTTTTGGTGTGTAGTGTGCATTATCCTTAGCGTTGTATACTGTAGGTGCCTTTAAACCCAGTAACCTATTGTGATTCACTTTGATTCTCCCTAGTGTTTTTTGAGTCACTATCCTTTTCATGTTTAGGGTTGACAGTGTGTGTCGTTCCCTAGTGCTGTTCATTAGTGTTTAAGGGTCCATGCCTCTTTTTTAAGTGTTTTTAAATCATGTACTGTACTGTTTATTCATCCCTTTTTGCACTGTGTCAAATAAATAAACAAATATATCAATTGCATACCTGAGTGCTCCCATACGGGTTACTTTTTTCTCTTTTCACTCACATACAGTATGTATATATATATATATATATATATATATATATATATATATATATATATATATAGCTGTATGATATATATATATATATATACACAGTGTATATATGTATACTGTATATATATATATATATATATATATATATATATATATATATATATATATATATATATATATATATACAGTGTATATATATATACAAAGTATATACTGTACAGTATATATTTATTTCTCTTCATGTCTTTATTTATTTATTTAGATTTATTTATTAATTGTGGGGCTGCTGTGCGTGAATTTTTTTTATTGGGGGTGAGGGGGGTGTTTGGCCCTTGGTGTGAGTTTACGACTTGCAGCAGCAGCACAATTAATAAATAAATATAAATAAATAAATGAAAAATAAATACATTTGAAATACATTTTTATTGATAGTGTACATGTGCAGAGGGTCTCCGGAGCAGAAGCGCACAGGTTTCAGGTCTGGGGACCCCGTGCCCCCCGAGATACAGGCCCCTTTAGGGGGTGCCGGTATCCCTCTGCTCTGCTTGGTTTACAGGCCGCGATCATGTGATCGGGACCTTTAAACGCAGAGCACTCAGCACTCAGAAACACAGGCCAGACAGATTTAAACACACACACAATAGGGGGAGGTTTTTTTACATAGCTTGCAGGGAAGCTTAACGCACACACACAATAGGGGGATAGGGGGAGGGTTTTTTACATAGATTAGAGAGAAGGCAGGGCGTTTTAAAAGCGAGAATAGGGGAGGGGGTTTTACATAGATTTTATTTATTTATTTAGATTTATTTATTAATTGTGGGGCTGCTGTGCGTGAATTTTTTTTATTGGGGGTGAGGGGGGTGTTTGGCCCTTGGTGTGAGTTTACGACTTGCAGCAGCAGCACAATTAATAAATAAATATAAATAAATAAATAAATAAATGAAAAATAAATACATTTGAAATACATTTTTATTGATAGTGTACATGTGCAGAGGGTCTCCGGAGCAGAAGCGCACAGGTTTCAGGTCTGGGGACCCCGTGCCCCCCGAGATACAGGCCCCTTTAGGGGGTGCCGGTATCCCTCTGCTCTGCTTGGTTTACAGGCCGCGATCATGTGATCGGGACCTTTAAACGCAGAGCACTCAGCACTCAGAAACACAGGCCAGACAGATTTAAACACACACACAATAGGGGGAGGTTTTTTTACATAGCTTGCAGGGAAGCTTAACGCACACACACAATAGGGGGATAGGGGGAGGGTTTTTTACATAGATTAGAGAGAAGGCAGGGCGTTTTAAAAGCGAGAATAGGGGAGGGGGTTTTACATAGATTTTATTTATTTATTTAGATTTATTTATTAATTGTGGGGCTGCTGTGCGTGAATTTTTTTTATTGGGGGTGAGGGGGGTGTTTGGCCCTTGGTGTGAGTTTACGACTTGCAGCAGCAGCACAATTAATAAATAAATATAAATAAATAAATAAATAAATAAATGAAAAATAAATACATTTGAAATACATTTTTATTGATAGTGTACATGTGCAGAGGGTCTCCGGAGCAGAAGCGCACAGGTTTCAGGTCTGGGGACCCCGTGCCCCCCGAGATACAGGCCCCTTTAGGGGGTGCCGGTATCCCTCTGCTCTGCTTGGTTTACAGGCCGCGATCATGTGATCGGGACCTTTAAACGCAGAGCACTCAGCACTCAGAAACACAGGCCAGACAGATTTAAACACACACACAATAGGGGGAGGTTTTTTTACATAGCTTGCAGGGAAGCTTAACGCACACACACAATAGGGGGATAGGGGGAGGGTTTTTTACATAGATTAGAGAGAAGGCAGGGCGTTTTAAAAGCGAGAATAGGGGAGGGGGTTTTACATAGATATTATTTATTTATTTAGATTTATTTATTAATTGTGGGGCTGCTGTGCGTGAATTTTTTTTATTGGGGGTGAGGGGGGTGTTTGGCCCTTGGTGTGAGTTTACGACTTGCAGCAGCAGCACAATTAATAAATAAATATAAATAAATAAATAAATAAATGAAAAATAAATACATTTGAAATACATTTTTATTGATAGTGTACATGTGCAGAGGGTCTCCGGAGCAGAAGCGCACAGGTTTCAGGTCTGGGGACCCCGTGCCCCCCGAGATACAGGCCCCTTTAGGGGGTGCCGGTATCCCTCTGCTCTGCTTGGTTTACAGGCCGCGATCACGTGATCGGACCTTTAAACCAAGCAGAGGGCTACCGGCAGCCCCTAAAGGGGCCTGTATCTCGGGGGGCACGGGGTCCCCAGACCTAAAACCAACGCGGTTCAGCTCCGGAGACCCCCTGCACATCTACACTATCAATAAAAATGTATTTCAAATGTATTTATTGTCATTTATTTATTTATTTTTTGGCGGCTGCTGTGTGTACAGTATTTTATTGTTGTGAGTTGCGGGAGGGTGGGTGAATGGGGTATTCGCCCCAACGATGGTTGGGGAGGGCTTGCGGGGGGGGGGGGGTGGGGTAGCGGGAGGGCTTAACCCCTTCATGACCGTAGCGGTATTAACTGCTACGATCGTGAAGGGGTTAAGTGCACCCGCAACCCCCCCCCCTCCCGCAAGTCCTAAACTCACACCAAGGGCCAAATACCCCCCTCACCCATCCCCACTACACACAATAAAGCGGGCACGATGGGTTAACCCCTTCATTGCCTTAGCGGCTATCCGCTATGGTAATGACGCAGCATTTTCCGTATTTTTAATAATACTGATCAGGAGCAGGGGGGGGGGGTCCCTGAGCATTAATTTCTGGCTCAGGGAACCCCCTGCTCACTGTACAATATTATTAAATCTCTCTCTGCTGCAAACACATCTCGCCCCCAGTATGTGCAGTAATTTACTGAACATGTACTGTAGAATAAATGCATAGTTTTATTTATTCGGGTTTATTACACAGTATACTGTATGGCCGGAAAACATCAGCATACAGTACAATATAATCCATCGAAATCCCCCCATTAGCCGTTTTCTTTTCTGAGGAAAAACAAAATGAAAAGTTTTAATGTACAGTAATGGTCAGCCCCCTAAAGAAGTTCCCAGCCAGCCCCACCAAAATAATACGGCAAAAATACAGTACTCACCATACTGTACAGTATTACTAAATTTCCCATTCAGCTTGCGCTGGCGCCGGCCCACTTCCAGTCCAGCTTTCATCATTTTGCAGATGGACTAGCCCACCTGTAGTCAGCGGGAAATCGCTTAGGTACATGCAAGCTTCATCAAAACTGGCTGCGAAATCCATCTCAGAGTTGTCACCGACGGCGGGACCATGATGATAAGCTGGTGCTGCTGCTGGTTCTGGTTCTGGTTCTGGCGCATTGCTTGGCAGGGACTGTCGCTTCTTATTTCGTTTTAACACGACCCTTCGCCTTTTGCCGCCTCCATTATCATAGATACGGGAAAAACCCTGTGACACACACCAATACCCTCCAACAAATTGGGGCTCAATACGGTGAAAACAGGGGTCACTACATAACCTTTTCCTTATTGCATGCTTCCACAAATGAGGAGTTGGCGAAAATCTGTAAAAGTCATAATTTTCGATAAAATACTGATAAATTTGAACAACTGTTGCCATCTTATCCTCTGTTGCATTAATAGCGGCCCATATCAAATAAGCATAACTTCTGTCAGGTTTTTGGAACACGGGCTCCACTTGAACACTCATGTCTCTGTAGAATAGTGTAAGTGAAAATGATCTTTGTCTTTATTTAATACATTACTGTATGTAAAGCCTAAATTGATACATTTTTTGCAACTCTCCCTTCAGTCTCAAGGACAAGTTACAATACTGTAGCATACTGTACTGGGATAAAGTATCTTTTTTTGGAAACGAAACAACTTGCAAAGGCCACACATTACTTAAGTCATGAGTTTATGCCATCTGGTGGACAATCGAAACATCGCAGCCTAGTAAATCATTCTCATTATCATTTAACAGATCAGGCCCCCGTCAGCCAGGCATGAACCGTGGCTGGGAAGGCAAACGCAACGAAGCATGCAAGAGGTGAGCAGCGGCGGATTCCAGGTTTCTGCCAGGTACAAACCAGGCATTTGCTCGAATAAAGTGTGTCGGTGCAGTAGTTTACATGTACAGCAAGTTATTCTGCAGTTAATTAGTTTTGTGTAGCTTTCAGTAGTGTTAACAAGTCAAGGCCTTCAATTCACTAATCCTGCAGGCATATTTTTCCCTTTAACATATGCAACATTTCTGGATGTGAGAGGGCGGTGGAGTCCAAGCTAATTGGACTGTGTGCATAATAACAGGCAATAGCTTGTCCTAAACCACCCCCCATCTCTCAATGACAAAAGGTCATATACACCGGTTTAGGTGACTCTGCTAAACCCCATTGAATTAAAAATCAGATTAGCCAACACTTGAAAAATTAGTACAGATGTGTATTTGTGTCTGGATGTCCTATTGAGAGTGTGTGGTGGGGGAGGTGCAACCAACATTTTTCATCTTGATGTACATAATGCTGTGATGAGCCTGCAGGATTAAAGTTGAAAGAAATCATTTGAACTGTTGAATAATACAATATAAGTTATGATATTTCCATAAACAGTATGATACTGTAAGCAGACCAAGCCTACCAAAAGTTGGAGGTATTGAATAGAATTGTGAGCACTCGTGAGTTCCCCAGACCCCCGTGGGAACCACCCGAGGCCCCGCAGACACCTGTGGGTCTGACCCAGGGCTCCCAGACATCCGCGGGCCTACCGTGGGGACCCAATTGTGGCCCACGGTGACCCAAGGAGACCACCTGGGGGCCATGGTGCTTGGCGGGACCCACCAACAGGCCTCCAGAACCTGTTTGAAACAAGTTGCTGGTACCCTGTAGGTCTGTCATGTGCCCCGCCAGCCCGCTGGGGCTCGCGTTGGGCTGGGGTATGAACCCTGTATGTAAAAGGATAAATCATGTATTTATGGGGGGGCACAGGGGGTGGGTAATGTATTTAATAAATAGAATGATGCTTATTGTGGGGCTGTGTATTGTTTTTATTGTGGGTACTGGGGGTGGTGGGGGGTGTATTGGCCCCAACGGTATGTGGGTAGGCCTCCCTTGTGGGTAGTGGGTGGGGGTGGTTAGGCCTCATGGGGTGGGGGGTTAGTGTGGGAGGGTATATAGGTGTCCCGAGTGGTGGGTGAGGGTGGGTTAACCCCTTAATGACTGTAGCGGTTAATAACCGCTATGGTGATTAAGGGGTTAGGGGACATTACATTGGATGTTTTCATTCTTGTGTCTGTTTTGCAGCAGTGGAGGGGGCATGGGCAGGATGAAGATGAGGATGGCCTTCATCGTGGCAGCCGGACATGGGTGAGTACTATATGTATTTAATGTATTGATTGGTGTTTATGTATTTAAAATAGGCACATTCACTATTATCCATTTGTGGATAATAGTAATTGTGGCCATTACTACACTGTGTTAAGGGGGGGGGGTTATTTCTTTATAAGTATGTATGTGTTTTGACATTAATTGGGGGGGGGGCACATAATTGGTACTGCAGGCCTGTGGGTAACACCCGAGGGCCCCCGCCGGCCTATAGTATCATTGATGTGCATATATGTGTATGTTATGGGTTATAGGGGTTGTTGGGGTTATATATATATATATATATATATATATATTTATTTATATTCATTTATTTGTTTATTTATTTAGATATATTTATTTATTTATTAAGTGTGGGGCTGCTGTGTGTGATTATTTTTTATTGTGGGTAGCGGGTGTTGGTGAAGGGCGTATTAGCCACAACGGTGGTTGTTTAGGGCTTGCGGGTGGGTAGCGGGAGGCCTTAACCCCTTCATGACCGTAGCGGTATTAACTGCTACGGTCGTGAAGGGGTTAAGTGCACCCACAAAGCCCCCGCAAGCCCTAAACAAACAACAAGGGCTAAATACCCCCTTCACCCACCCCCGCTACCCACAATAAAGCTGGCATGGTGGGTTAACCCCTTCTTTGCCTTAGTGGTTAGCCGCTAAGGTAATGAAGTGGACTGTACATGCATTTTTCCTGCCTCGGATGCATGCCGGGGGGCTCCGGTGCTGGTATCAGCTCCAGAGACCCCCGGCATCAATCACAGATAGGAATAAGGCCTGATTTTTTCTAAGTGTCGCCCTTGCCGATGCTTCTCCTCCACCAACTTGCCAACTTTAGTTGGCGGGACTAATTGCCGAAAAACTCTCCATTCTGGAGTGCCGATCAGCAGCAAAAGCTAATCGGGGCTACCTGAATTCAGCTGAGATCAAAAAGTGGCGATAAGTGGCTTATCGGCACCCGGCTGCCGATAAGTTTTTATCGGCAACAAAAATTGCCGATTTTTCCCACTTATCGGCGCTTACTGAATCGGGAGGGCAAATTTGGCGAAAAAATTGCGATAAATGGCTTATCGGCGCTTACTGCATGAGGCCCTAAATGTTTATTTGTACAGGATAATAAAGTTAAACGAATAATTCAAAAATACAACTTCGCTCTCCTTCCAAATGTAAAATATATAATCCGCACATGCATTTATGTTAAATTGGAACTTTGTTGAAACGCATATGCGTGTCATCCAATTTCTGTGCATGCGTCTATGTCAAATTGAAACCTTGTTGAAATGCATATGCTTGTCATCACATTTCTGCGCATGCGTGTATGTCACATTGGAAATTGTTGAAAGACTTATGCATGTCATCACGTTCTGCGCATGCGTGTATGTCAAAATGGAACCTTGTTGAAACGCATTGCATGTCATCACATTTCTGTGCATGCGTGCATGTCAAATTGTCAATTGTATCTGTTGTACAGTAGTACTGCTCTTTGTATATCTACAGTACTGTACTGTAAATACAGTGGTGGCCAACTTTATTCTTACTTGGCTAGCTCCGCGAATTTCAGAAGATCCCGGTGATGTGCGGTTTTGTGTCTTTTTCTCCCGGGGTATATAGCGTTATTTTCACGGCTGTGATTTAAACATTTTATTCCCGCTGGCTGCAATACTGCAATGCCGTGTAAAAACGCATGGGGGTTTTTGCGAGCTGTTGTCTTTAAAGCCGTCCCCTATAACCCCTAACATACAGTACTGTACATTTTTATTCATAGTGTACATGTGCAGGGGGTCTCTGGAGCAGAACCGCGTTGGTTTCAGGTTGGGGGACCCCCTGCTCCCCGAGATACAGCCCCCTTTATGAGGTGCCGGTATCCCTCTGCGTGTAAAGGTGCCGATCATGTGACCGCGACCTGTAAACCAAGCAGAGGGATACCGGCACCCCCTAAAGGGGCCTGTATCTCGGGGAGCAGGGGATCCCCGGACCTAAAACCACAGCGGTTCTGCTCCGGAAACCCTCTGCACATCTACAGTATGAATAAAACACATATATAAATAAACACTCATTCCTTACCTTAGCGGCTATGTGCTATGTTAACGAAGCAGCATTTCTGTATTTTAATAATATTGTACAGTGAGCAGGGGGTTCCCTGAGCCAGAAATTAATGCTCAGGGAACCCCCTGCTCCTGCACAATATTATTAAAAATACAGAAATGCTGCTTCATTACCATAGCGTATAGCCGCTAAGGCAATGAAGGGGTTAACTCACCGTGCCCGCTTTATTGTGGGTAGCGGGGGTGGGTGAAGGGGGTATTTGGCCCTTGGTGTGAGTTTAGGACTTGCGGGGGGGTTGCGGGTGCACTTAACCCCTTCACGGCTATAGCAGTTAATACCGCTACGGTCATGAAGGGGTTAAGCCCTCCCGCTACCCCCCGCAAGCCCTAAACAACCATCGTTGAGGCTAATACCCCCTTCACCCACTCCCACTACCCACGATAAAAAAAATCACACAAAGCAGCCGCCCAAAAAATAAATAAATAAATCTAAATAAATAAATGACTATAAATAAATACATTTGAAATACATTTTTATTTATACTGCTGCGATACACTTTATTCGAGCAAATACCCAGTATGTACCTGGCAGATACCTGGAATGCGCCGCTCCTCACCTCTGACAAGCCCCGTTGCGTTTGCCTTCCCAGCCATGGTTCATGCCTGGCTGACGGGCGGCTGATCTGTTATATGATAATGATTAGGATTTAATAGGCTGCAATGCTTCGCGTGTCTACCAGATGGCATAAATTCATGAATTGTAATGCAGTATATATATATATATATATATATATATATATATACTGTGCAGTATTGCAGCCAGCGGGAATAAAATGCTTCAATCCCTGCCTGGAAAATAACGCAATGCACTCGGGCAGAAAACAGTCACAAACCTCAACACACCCGAGTATACCCGAATTCGTGGGACTAGCCGAGCTTGAATAAAGTGTGTCGCCAGTGTAGTGTAGATGTGCAGGGGGTCTCCGGAGCTGAACCGCATTGGTTTCAGGTTGGGGGACCCTCTGCTCCCCGAGAAACAGGCCCCTTTATGAGGTGCCGGTATCCCTCTGCGTTTCAGGACTCGATCACGTGACCGCGACCTGTAAACCAAGCAGAGGGATACCGGCACCCCCTAAAGGGGCCTGTATCTCAGGGAGCAGGGGGTCCCCAAGCCTAAAACCACAGCGGTTCTGCTCCGGAGACCCTCTGCACATGTACAGTATAAATAAAACACATATATAAATAAAGAATCATTCTTTACCTTAGCGGCTATGTGCTATGGTAATGAAGCAGAATTTCTGTATTTTTAATAATATTGTGCAGGAGCAGGGGGTTCCCTGAGCATTAATTTCTGGCTCAGGGAACCCCCTGCTCACTGTGCAATATTATTAAAATACAGAAATGCTGCTTCGTTTCCATAGCACATAGCCGCTAAGGTAAGGAACGAGAGTTTATTTATATATGTGTTTTATTCATACTGTAGATGTGCAGAGGGTCTCCGGAGCAGAACTGCTGTGGTTTTAGGTCCGGGGACCCCCTGCTCCCCGAGATACAGGCCCCTTTAGGGGGTGCCGGTATCCCTCTGCTTGGTTTACAGGTCGCGGTCACGTGATCGGGACCTTTAAACGCAGAGGGATACCGGCACCTCATAAAGGGGGCTGTGTCTCGGGGAGCAGGGGGTCTCCGGACCAGAAACCAACGAGGTTCAGCTCCCGAGACCCCCTGCACATGTACACTATAAATAAAAATGTATTTTAAATGTATTTATTTATATTGATTTATTTATTTATTTATTTAGATGTATTTATTTATTTATTTTGGGCGGCTGCTGTGTGTGAGTTTTTTTCATTGTGGGTAGTGGGGGTGGGTGAAGGGAGTATTAGCCCCAACGGTGGCTGTTTAGGGCTTGCGGGGGTTAGCAGGAGGGGTTAACCCCTTCATGACCGTAGCGGTATTAACTGCTACGGTCGTGAAGGGGTTAAGTGCACCCGCAACCCCCCCGCAAGTACTAAACTCACACCAAGGGCCAAATACCCCCTTCACCCACCCCCGCTACCCACAATAAAGCGGGCACGGTGGGTTAACCCCTTCATTGCCTTAGCGGCTATACGCTAAGGTAATGAAGCAGCATTTCTGTATTTTTAATAATATTGTGCAGGAGCAGGGGGTCCCTGAGCATTAATTTCTGGCTCAGGGAACCCCCTGCTCACTGTACAATATTATTAAAATACAGAAATGCTGCTTCGTTACCATAGCACATAGCCGCTAATGTAAAGAACGATTCTTTATTGATGTGTGTGTTTTATTCATACTGTAGATGTGCAGAGGGTCTCCGGAGCAGAAATGTTTTGGTTTCAGGTCCGGGGACCCCCTGCTCCCCGAGATACAGGCCCCTTTAGGGGGTGCCGGTATCCCTCTGCTTTGTTTACAGGCCGCGGTCACGTGATCGGGACCTTGAAACGCAGAGGGATACCGGCACCTCATAAAGGGGGCTGTATCTCGGGAAGCAGGGGGTCCCCGGAGCTGAAACCAACGCGGTTCAGCTACCGAGACCCCTTGCACATGTACACTATGAATAAAAATGTATTTTAAATAATTTTTAATGTACCGATGTTTGCGCAGAGAGAGCAGCGGATCTCTCTCTGCTGCAAACACATCTCGCCCCTGCCGGCCCATAGTATCAGTGATGTGCATATACAGTACTGTATGTGTACAGTACTGTATGTTAGGGGTTATAGGGGTTGTTGTTATACAGTATATATATATATATATATATATATATATGTGTATATATGTGTATATATATATATATATATATATATATATATATATATATATATATATATATACTGTATATATATATACTGCATTACAATTCATGATTTTATGCCATCTGGCGGACACGCGAAGCATTGCAGCCTTTGAAATCCTGAACCTTTATAAATTAACACATCAGCCGCGCATCAGCCGGGCATGACCCCTTACTGGGAAAGCAAATGAAACGCGGCATGTTCCGGGTGAAAAGTGTCACATTCCATAGCCAGGGACAAACCGGGTATTTGTTAGTTATATACTGTAGTATACTGCACAGTATCTTAATCAGACATTTTTATATATTTCAATGCATTTAGAACTTTACATTACATTACGTACTGCATTTTAAAGATTTTTAGTGTACTGCATGTCAAAGATTAACAGTATTTTGATATACTATATTTAAACTACTGTACAGCAGTACTTTATTTTTTTATAGTACTATGCACATTGTCTTTGCCCAGCTCCAGACATGCAAAATAAAAAACAGAAATAGAAAAAAATAGTATACCATGACGCCAGTACCGTCCATTATTAAACAGTATCTTCTATTTTTTGGGAGGTTTGGAGGAAACAAAGCATGCATTGCATGTGTTACTGCACTTTACAGTAGGACTAGAGGTTTTAAAGTACCTCAGGTTTTGGGGAGTTTGGGGGGAAGGGATATGGCATGCATCCATCCAGCATCTAGCAAAGCTTCGCCCCCTGCAGAAGCATTTACCAGAATTACCTCCTTCTGTTTCTATACATTCTCCCTACCTACCAATTAGATTGTAAGCTCCTCGGAGCAGGGACTCCTCTTCCTTAATGTTACTTTTATGTCTGAAGCACTTATTCCCATGAGCTGTTATTTATATTATTTTTTTTTTATGTGATTACCACGTGTATTACTACTGTGAATCGCTATGTACATTAATGGCGCTATATAAATAAAGTAAAATAGATGATCCAGGGCAACTTCGGATTTTTCAAAAGAAATTTAATCAGCAACAGAAAACACAACGTTTCATCCTTCCAAGAGGACTTTATCAAGTGACTGTTATGCAGTGTGGAGAAATGTCCAGTATTTATAATCAATAACCCATGTGAAAAGTCTTAGCACCAATTACCCCCAGTAATCCCACGATTATATTCAGCTGGCTTCTTGATCCTCTATGCGGTATGCATTCTGGTCTGGTCGTGCTGATGTCATCGGATGGCTTCGGCGCGCTGACATCATCACCAGGTTCCTCCATATAGTGTACATTCTAGCTGCTAGTCTGATCCCGACGATAGTCGTGCTGATGTCATCCTCAGGCTCCTCCATCTGTTGTGATTCCCCCTTTGTCCCAAAGTCTTGCGATGTTTCTTCAGTGTGATGATGCCATCTTTAGTACAGGCAAACACAGATCCTCTCTTTCTACCTTCGTCATCTTTGCCGTTTCGCACATGCGCACTGCGTGTGCGCTTCTGTGCAAATCTTCTGGCTTTGGTGCAGGGGGAAATGGGCTCATTCTGACATATCATTGGGACATCATTTCGGGGGAGACATGGAAGAGAAGAGATGACTTCATCAGTGAAAGAACATCATAGTGCCACTATACCCTAAAATAAAAGGGTTAAAATTTGAATTTCATAGAAAGTCAGTGCCTTAATAATATAAGGTATGTAAGAGCAGCAGCAGTAACAGTAAGATGTAATGGACTGTGGAAGAAAGAATGCACATATTTTGTCATATCAGCGACAACTGAGAAAGCAATTAAGGGACAGAAAGTCTTTAAGTCCCCTGGGAGAGACTGTATCTAGAGTGAAGGTCCAGTAGGCTTCCCTCTGAAGTAATGACATATCCTTCTTTAAGCCCGGAGATGATGTATCCATTGACTCTATCCCCATAATCTTCAATGAGGCCACTGTGTATTTATGATCTGTGCAATGCATATTAAGTACAGTATCTTCCTTCTTGCCATTAATCTTGCTGCGGTGCTCTATAAACCTTGTCTTTAACATGCGGCTTGTCTTGCTGATGTAGCCGTGACCCCTGATTCACCCCAAGGAATGGGAGGTTGCGCTTGCAAAGAGTAGTTGCAAAAGCCCGCGATGGAGGAAAGTACATTTGGCGGGAGAGGAGCAGTCCCTTGAACCAGCAGCCCTACGGGGAGGGTCAGGTGAGAGCGTTTAGCCTATGGGTGGAAGAGTTGCCAAAGATATAGGCAGTGGTTGCGCGCACGTGGCGTGAGAGCTGTTTGGAGAGACGAGGAGACGGAGATACTGCGTGGTGAGGTTTTACCCCTAGGCGCAGGCAAGGTGCCCCAGGCCCAGCTAGCTCTGAGTCACCTTAGAGACAAGCTGAGCTAGGGACCACCTTAGAAAGGGTCTTACCCCCGTACTGTCAGTTTTGCCCAGGACTATTCTGTCAAGAGGGAGATCTGGGCTCAGACCCCTTTGGAGTTGCCAGAGTCCGAGAGGGATTGCCCCGGACCCTAGCGAGGGAAAGAGCGTTATCAACACAGAGACCCTTTTCGAAGATCTTGGAAGTTCCGAGCACCGGAGTGCTCGGCAGTATTTCTTCAATTGCACCAACTGTAACTTTCATTTACCCGAGACATAGTGGCTGCGCAGTCACCCATACACACACATAAGGCCTGTTGTGAGCGGGAGAACTGAGTAGCATATTTCAACACGGGGTGGGATCACCCGGTGGCGGGATTGGGGGAAGTTGTTGTTGGCGTCCACCGAGACACAAGTTATTGTTGGCGTCCGCCGAGGCGCAAGTGATGGTGACGTCCACCATGGCGTGTTATATAATGTGTACCTGCATACCGGAATGTCATGGCATGTAATGTATCGTGAGTTTGACCTATCAGTGAAAGAGATTGGTTTTAGAACTTGGTTGTGTAAGGGTAATTCTTGTATATACGTCCTGCGAAGACTAACTCCCCCTTTGGCGGGATCTTTCGCAGGTGGCGCTGCACCTGACATATATATTGCACGCACCCCAGGCTCTCCGTGGCAGAGGCTTAGGCCCTGTGAGCCAGCAGGTAACACAGCACATAGTAACAGCTTGCTAGTGATAGGATGCAGGTTTACATTTGGAGGCGCTGATGAGATTTTAGACCTGGGGTGCCCCTCAAACCTAAATTGTGATCACCATGGCTTTTCCCACCCATCACGAGATACGAGACTGGGCCCGTCAAGTACGCACGCCTACTCGTCACGTCGTGGCGCTGGCCCGAGTGCTCATGGCCTTACCCTTAGAGACTTTACAGACGGCCTTGCGACAACTCCCGGGTTTTGCCAAAGCTCGCCTGGTAGATGTAATGGTAGACCATGACTCCAAGTGGAATACCTTACTTGTAGACTGTCGGCGTAACCTGTTATGGCTCGAACCTGCCATTCCGCAATCCCTGGTCTTTCCCGATGCACCGCCTGGCTGTAGTCCTTTCGTTTACCCCCTCCGAGATCCCCTCGTACGTCCGTTGGATGAGGATGACCCCATACTCCCATTGATCCACTATGACGAGAGTGAGGTCGGTAGCTGCCGCTCCATGTCCAGTGACCTGGGATCCAGCGCATCCATGGAGGCGGGAGTGAGTAGTAACATGCTAAAGAAACTGAATGACAAAATAAACCTGCTATCTAGCCCCCCCAGTTTGCCGCCGCTAGTCGAAGCGCTTACCTTAGCCACCCACGCCCAGAACTACCGGAAGCTAAAAGCCTTCTCGGGGACCCTCCCTGTTCCTACCGGGGAAGATGGGGTAGAAACGTGGAAAGAGCACACGCGGGGAGTGATGGAAGAGTGGTCGTGCACCAATGTAGTAAAACGCAAGAGGCTCATGGAGTGCCTGTGGCCCCCGGTGGCCACTCTGATCGGAATACACCGCGAACCGTACCCCGATCTAACCTCTCGCTTGATGATAGAGTTCCTGGCGAAGCCTATAGCGCGAAAGAGAATGACGGGGCCTTGTGGGCCAAGCATTATGCCGTAAACCAGAAGGATGGGGAAGAGCTATCCACCTATATACACCGTGTGCAAATATCTCTCGGACCGCTGCTGCATTATAAATATGTACTACCCTCCCAGATGAATGAGTATCTCCGGAAGCAGTACCTCCGCGGATCCAGTCCTTCTCACCCAATAGCCAGTATGATTCGTAATCATCTCACCCGGGGCCCACCCCCCTCGTTCATCCAACTACTGCAAAAGGTGAAGGAATACGAGACGCATCTAATGCTACACTCTCCTCAGAGGCCGAACGTTAGCGGTGGCGCTAAATCCAGAGGAAGTACAGAGAAGAAAGAGGAACCACCTGACCAGCCTGGCTCCGAGAAATTGCCATTCGCGGGACGGTCATCCCCTCCGCCGGATTGCCGGGCTATCCCCAGAGATATGTCCTGCTACAAGTGCGGGAAGCGGGGACATCTATCCTACGATTGCCGCCTGGGCACTTCTCGACCCCGGAGCCCCTCACCCCCGAAGTTCCCGTCCCAGGCTATGGTCTGCAGGGTGTATGCGACGGATGCAGATACAGACGGAACCCCGTCCAGAGGGGCCGAATCGGTAGAAGATGGGAATCGAGTGGGACCGGTAGCGCTGATCCGAGTTTTAGTGGATGGAATCTACTCCTCTGCACTACTAGGCACTGGATCCCAAGTCACCATCATATACAGAGGATTCTATGATCGTCATCTTCAGAAGCGTCCGCTGCGACCGGCGGACCACATCAAGGTACGCGGGCTGAGCAACGACGACTACCCCATCGACGGGTTAGTGACAGTGGATATGGAAATACAACAGCTCAACATGGGAAAGTCTCACCCCATGAAGGTGGATGCCTTGGTGTGTCCGGAACCCCGAGACACCCCCAAGTACCCTATAATCCTCGGCACCAATGCCGATATTGTACAAGCGGTCATCCGGGCCTATCTACACGAAACTAAAGAGCTCCCCATGTCCAGTCTACAGCTGCAATTGGTTCAATCCGACCCAGCCCAGCCTTCCTCTCCTCCAGATGACTACGGACTATTGTTCTGTGGGCGAAAGGGGTGGACAAAGCTTTTTCCCGGAGAAACGCAAATAATTTCCACTTGGTGTGCTTATGCAGAGCGTCTAGCCGAAGACCAACAATTCTCACTCGAGAGTACTCCCGGAGAAGATGTGAGGCGAGGGTATCGGCTCGTACCCGAATTCCGCTATTGGCAGGGCGCCATTCCTAGATGGATTGATGTGATGGTGCAGAATCTATCACCCTTCTCCCTGGTTATCGATGTGGGCAGCAGATAGGAAGAATCTATCCTGTTAGTTCAGTGGAAGAAGCCGTGCAAGTAAATACAACCCGAGTGAAAGAAACAGGGACGGCCCTGGACTTCGATTTCGGCTCGGCCGAATTGCCTGGAACCTGGAAGGACCGGTTACGGGCGCAACTAGAAAAAAGTCAGTCCGTATTCTCTACCGAGGAAATGGATGTGGGGTGTAGCCGCAAAGCCCAGCACACCATTCGCATGATGGATGAGAAGCCCTTCAGAGAACGTTCTCGCCGACTCGCTCCCCGGGATGTGGAGGATGTGAGAGCCGCTATCCATGACATGGAGGCAGCAGGGATTGTCACTGCGTCCAGAAGCCCCTACACCTCCCCTATAGTGGTGGTGAGAAAGAAAAATGGAACTGTGAGGCTGTGTGTAGATTATCAGACGCTGAACAATCGAACGGTACCGGATCAGTATAACCTCCCTCGTATAGAAGAGATCCTAGATGCCCTACACTGGGAGCCAGTGGTTCAGCGTACTGGACCTACGGTCTGGATACTATCAAGTCCCGATAAGCCCAGAGGATCAAGAAAAGACAGCCTTCGTCTGCCCCCTTGGGTTTTATCAGTTCACCCGCATGCCCCAAGGCATATGCGGAGCGCCCGCCACCTTCCAGCGATTTATGGAGAAGACGTTGGGTGACCTCAACCCCCGAGAATGCCTGGTGTACCTAGATGACATCATAGTCTTCGGGAAAACTTTGGAGGAGCATGAGAATCGTCTCTTGAAGGTACTGGATAGGCTGTCCGCAGAATGCCTCAAACTCTCTCTGGACAAATGTCGGTTCTGTCGGACCTCAGTAACGTATGTAGGGCACATAGTGTCTGGCGCCGGAATCGCCCCTGATCCCGCTAAGATAGAAGCTGTCGTTAACTGGCATCGTCCCGAGAATGTGGGGGAGCTACGCTCGTTCTTGGGTTTCTGCGGCTACTATCGGCGATTTGTAGAGGGGTATTCACGAAGGGCCAAAGCCCTCAACAGTCTGCTCCGCATATACCCATCTGAAACGGGCCAGAAGACCCACTCTGCCAAACAGCCCTTCGGGGATAAATGGACCCCCGAGTGTGACCAAGCCTTCCACGACCTGAAGCAGAGCCTGAGGGCTGCTCCGGTCTTGGCCTACGCCAATCCCGACCAACCCTACATCCTGCATGTGGACGCCAGCCTGAGCGGCCTAGGAGCCATGTTGCATCAAAAATATCCCGAGGGGTTGCGACCCGTAGCGTACATCAGCCGCAGCCTCACCACCAGTGAACAGAACTATCCGGTACACAAGCTCGAATTCTTGGCCCTTAAGTGGGCCATAGTGGATAAACTTCGGGACTATCTGTAAGGGGTGTCGTTCGAAGTACGCACCGACAATAATCCTCTAACCTACATCATGACCTCAGCCAAACTGGATGCGACCGGACATCGCTGGTTGGCCGCGCTTTTCAATTACATCTTCACATTGAAATACAAACCTGGGCCATTAAACATTGGGGCGGACGCCTTGTCGAGGCGACCGGGGTTGATCCCTACCAACGACGAAGATCAGTGGGAAGAGATCCCTGGGCCCGGAATAAGAGCCCTCTGTGGCACAGCAGCCATCATAGATGAGCAAGTAACCTTTTCGGAATTACGGGTGGCTGACTCCCTAGGGTGCACCCCCACCGCTATACCTGCAGCCTATCGGGACCTGAGTGGGATGCATGTTACCCCCGATCTGATCATTGCTTGGGAAGACATGGTACGTTATCAAGAACAAGATCCGGTCGCAGGAACTATCCGGGATGCCATTCGACAAAAGTGATGGGGCCTGCTTCGCCAGACTCCAGGGGATGTCGGAGGTATACTAATGCGGGAGGTGGACAAATTTGAAACCAAGATCGGCTGTTATACCGAGTGGTGAAGTATCATGACCACCCGGATCGCCGCCAACTAGTGTTGCCAAAACGACTACAATACTTATTGTTGAAAGCTCTCCATGATGAACACGGACATCTGGGGGTAGACAAGATTTTTGGACTAGTAAAAGATAGATTTTTCTGGCCAAAAATGAGAGAATCCGTAGAGCATCACTTTCGTAGGTGTGCGCAGTGTATCCAACGCAAGACTCTGCCCACCCGAGCTGCCCCCATGGGTCATCTAAAGAGTATGGGACCTATGGATTTAGTCTGCATGGACTTCTTGTGCATCGATCCCGACACCCATGGAACGTGCTGGTCATCACTGAACATTATACCCACTACGCCCAGGCCTTTCCGACCAAGGATCAAAAAGCTATTACGGTGGCTAATGTCCTCTGGGAGAAATATTTCATGCATTATGGGCTAACCCCAACGTCTGCACTCCGACCAGGGACGGGACTTTGAAAGTAGACTAATAAAAGAATTGCTGAACCTCTTGCACATTAAAAAGTCCCGTACTACTCCTTACCACCCGGAAGGGGATGCTTTGCCCGAACGTTTCAATCACACTCTGCTAGACATGCTGGGCACACTAACATCTGTCGAGAAGACTAAGTGGAGTCGCCATCTGGAAACTCTAGTCCATGCTTATAATTGCACCCGACACGAATCTACCGGGTTCTCACCCTACTTTCTTATGTTTGGCCGTGAAGCCCGTCTGCCAGTGGATATACAGTTAAGAGTCTCCACCGATGGGGTGCACAATTCCAACCATTTTCACTATGTACAAAGATTGCAAGAGAATCTACAGAAGGCCTATGGGCAAGCCGAGAGATCCACCGAAAAATTGAATGCCGGGAACAAAAGGCGCTATGATCACAAAGTAAAACATAGAGACATTAAAACTGGCGATGCCGTACTGCTCCGCAACCTGGGAGTACCGGGAAAGCATAAGTTGGCTGACCGTTGGCGAGAAGGGGTGTACGAAGTGGTTTCTCAAATGCTTGGCCTTCCGGTCTACCGGATAAAAGACTCGGAGGGTCGGATAAAGACGTGGCATCGAAATCATCTGCTCCCCATTTCCCAAATAGAAGAAGGAGTTTTAGAGTGGCCTACATCTCCCCTGAGTGGGGAACTGTCATCAGGACATGAAAGTCTGGAAGATTCACAGGAAGGAACCTCTCAAAGGGGCCTTCCGGCCGCTGGGGCATCTCCCGAAGGAGCTATGGGCAAAGAGCCCTTTGGCCCCATGACAGAGACACTGACTCCAGTGAGTCCGCCACTAAATCCCCAGAGCCCGTGCTTTGTGCTACAAAGAGATTTTACAGATCTACCCCGTCCCTCAAGGGCAGAGTTGGAAACACCCGATGAGAATTGCTACTCCCCCAAGGAGGTAGCAGAAGAGCCAATTCGCAGAAGCCAAAGAGCTGGCCATCCTCCCACGAGGTTGGCTCATGATCAGTTCGGGGCACCCCATTATGAGTCTCAGCAGTGGGCTCGCAGCCAGGTTCAATCAGTGATTATCATGTTCAGTGAAATGTACAAGTTGATAGAGGAACCAATGTATTAGTGTTTTTCATTATATAAATGGCTGTGTTGTTGTCGTTTTCCAAGCGGGGAAGTTGGAATCCTCAGGGGGGAGGATGTAGCCGTGACCCCTGATTCACTCAAGGAATGGGAGGTTGCGCTTGCAAAACGTAGTTGCAAAAGCCCGCGAAGGAGGAGAGTACATTTGGCGGGAGAGGAGCAGTCCCTTGACCCAGCAGCCCTACGGGGAGGGTCAGGTGAGAGCGTTTAGCCTACGGGCGGAGGAGTTGCCAGAGATATAGGCAGTGGTTGCGCGCACGTGGCGTGACAGCTATTTGGAGAGACGAGAAGATGGAGATATTGCGCGGGGAGGTTGTACCACTAGGCGCAGGCCAGATGCCCCAGGCCCAGCTAGCCTTGAGTCACCTTAGAGACAAGCTGAGCTAGGGACCGCCTTAGTAAGGGTCTTACCCCCGTACTGTTAGTTTTGCCCGGGACTATTCTGTCAAGAGGGAGATCTGAGCTCAGACCCCTTTGGAGTTGCCAGAGTCCGAGAGGGAGCGCCCCGGACCCTAGCGAGGGAAAGAGCGTTGTCAACACAGAGACCCTTTTCGAAGATCGTGGCAGTTCCGAGCACCGGAGTGCTCGGCAGGTATTTCATCAAGTGCACCAACTGTAACTTTCATTCACCCGAGACATAGTGGCTGCGCAGTCACCCATACACACACATAAGGCCTGTTGTGAGCGGGAGAACTGAGTAGCATATTTCAACACAGGGTGGGATCACCCGGTGGCGGGATTGGGGGAAGTTGTTGTTGGCGTCCGCCGAGGCGCAAGTTATTGTTGGCGTCCGCCGAGGCGCAAGTGATGGTGACGTACTCATGGCGTGTTATATAATGTGTACCTGCATACCAGAATGTCATGGCATGTAATGTATCGTGAGTTTGACCTATCAGTGAAAGAGATTGGTTTTAGAACTTGGTTGTGTAAGGGTAATTCTTGTATATACGTCCTGCGAAGACTAACTCCCCCTTTGGCAGGATCTGTCGCAGGTGGAGGTGCTGCACCTGACATATATATTGCACGCACCCCAAGCTCTCTGTGGCAGAGGCTTAGGCCCTGTGAGCCAGCAGGTAACACAGCACATAGTAACAGCTTGCTAGTGATAGGAAGCAGGGTTACACTTACATAAAGCAACCCACATGGGCATTTGATAACATAAATGATGTTTGTAGAAGTACATGTGATCCTACTTTATATTTTTGGCCACTCCTCGGATGACAAAACTCATCTCCTGTAGTCAGGCTATTGCATACTGAGCAACCAAAGCACTTAAAGCTTCCCTGCTTTGGCTTGCTCAGAAAATGCGGTGCAGTGTGATATTTATTATCGTCTGCTTTGATCAGCATATCTTTTAAATTTTGACCTCTTTGATACGCAGATCTTGGTGTCTCCCTACAGACAGAGCCCATCAGATCATCAGCTTGGAGAACCCTCCAATGTTTACAGATTATATTTTTAATAGACTTGCTTGCTGTGGTATATCTGCTGACTATGTTGATCCTCTCTGTCCCTTTATTGCAATGTACCGCTAAAACCTCCTTATGAAGTGTCTTATCAATAACAGATGGTTTGTGTGTGAAGCTTTCTCTAGTATTACAATACATGCTATATAAATAAAGACATACAATACAATGGGTTTGAGCACTGTGTGTCTTACCTGGCAGTATTGCTGGGAGAGTTTTCTGCACCAAGGGGGGATTTTCCGGCACATAGTCTCTGCCCAGCTCCAGACATGCAAAACAGAAAATAAGCATTAAACAATTAAATAATTTTCAAAAATCAACTGTTTTTTTTTTAAAGATTAAAAACATTGGTGGTGCATCTTTATTTGTAAATAAATATATAACTAGTAGTTATCAATGAAGTCGATGGACCTCCCGGGAAGAGCCCTTGTATGCCTAAAAAGGCTATTGATTCGGTCTCTCACTGTTTTCAGAAGAAGACTGGTGGTAGCTTTAAAATTCATAATTGTTCTTATATTTTGCTGGAATAGCATTCTTGTATTTATTGTCTTCATAATTTACATTTTGGGTCCACTCGCTGTACAGCTCAAAACAGCCGTGGTGTTTAAAGATGAACTGGGCATATTTCTGAGGTAGACCAGCAGATGTGATCTTGTATGTTTCCCAGACACTCTGGGGAAGGTCTCTCAGGTGATCTATACGAGCTGTACAATCCTGGGTGCTGAAGCAGGTATGCTTCTGGCAGCGGGGGTTGATGGTCAGGGAGGATGCTTTCCTAATGCCATGGCCTAGTGCTTACTGCTGTCATCTCCTCCAACAGAAAAGTATACATGTATTCTGGAGATGGAGGGGGTGAGCGTGAGGGGTCCCGTGATGTGCTTGGTGTTGGCACCATGAAGGTCAAATCCAGGGATTGAGAGGATGCATGGGGGGGTATGCGGTTCCTCCACGGAAGAATAAGGAGCCTCTAGTCCACCCTCCTGCTCCTGCATCAGACATACAGGGGCAGGGACTCCAAGCAAAGAATAGAGCCCCGCAATGTTAGGCACTGCATTAGGCAGTGAGGCATTTAAAATGAGGTTTTAAGTGATAAAAACAGTTAGACTACAGTTAATATATATATATATATAGTTAATATACTCACTTTCTTCATGCAAGACCAATAACCAATAACCTCAGCTGATATGACAAGGATCTAATTGCATTCTCTTCACAGGTATGTTCCTGATGTTGAAACCCTGTGTATAAGATTGAATCTGGCCTTGTTGAATTGATATATAAGTATGTTCCTGATGTTGAAACCCTGTGTATAAGACTAAATCTGGTCTTGTTGAATTGATATATAAGTTAGTATGTTTGAATGTAAAAAGTTTTTTTTTTTTTTCCTCTTAACTCTGTGCTGTTAATTGACCAAATGGAACAAGCTGACTGATTGGGGAGGGGGAGGATCATGTGACTGTTTTTTGTGTATAATACTAACACCTTAGCTGCATTGGGCAGGAACTGCATTAGGCAGTGAGGCATTTAAAGTGAGCTTTTTAAGTGATACTGTTAGACTACAGTTTGACTAGAGGTGACTGGGGACTGGATCTACTGCACACTCTTTTACTCAAAACAACAAACGGTAAGCTATTCAGATCACACTATGATCCCAAGCTTGTTAGCCTACATAGTTTAACCCCCCACCCCTTTAGAACTTCTTTCACTGCAGCCTCTCCCAAAACTGACTGCACAAAACACTGAAACCCTGAATTGACCCTAGCATTGCAATGCAGCAAAACACTTGACAAGGTACAGGCCCACCCCTGCTGTTTAGTCTGCACACACTCACTCTGCTCACAACAGCTCCTTGCAGCACTGCCTACCTCTGGCATCATGAACCTGCTATGTCTTCTAACTTTTTTCTTTCTCTTGGCCTCATGGAGATGTTACTCCCTCTATCCACTACAAACTCCTCCATCCTTGCCCACACCCAACATCACCATACACCCTGGACTTCTCAAAAGCCTTGCACTATCTACTGAATGTTGGTGGAGAACTCTAAAAACCAGCACACCAACCACTGCTCACTCTAATGGAAAACACCACAAATTTACAACTTGCAAACAACTACCCAAATTTCTACTATTACTCTCTCTAGCAGGTGATATTGAAACTAACACAGGTCCTCCCATTTCAGCTCTGTCCCATGCCCCTGAGAATTCCACCTTTAAATTCCAAAAAGGGCTATCTGTCGCCCATATAAACATATATATTGGCCTGCTGCCCAAACTGGATGAACTAAGGGCATGGTGCCTATTGCATAAACCCAAAGCCATCGTTCTTACAGAAACATGGCTATCCTCTAAAACCCCTGATGCAAATATCGCCATTCAGGGATACTCTATTTTTAGGAGAGATAAGTCAAAGAGAGGAGGAGGGGTGTTATTTTATATTGCAGACACCTTACAATTTACACTGTTACATTGCCCACCAAGTCCACCCTCTTTTGAAATTCTAGTTGGCAAAATCTGCCTCCCCTTTTCTAAGCCCATCTTGCTTGCTGGCATCTACCGCCCCCCTAAAGCCCCTCTACAATCCTTGACTGATATCACCCAATTTCTTGCCTCCATTTCCTCTCTGAATGAGAAGAGTGAGCTGCTATTTCTAGGGGATTTCAACTTCAATTGGCTTGACCCTAAAAACCACAAAATCCAGATACAACTCAAGTCACTTAACCTATCGCAACTCATTTCCCAACCCACACGAATAAACCTGAAGTTGCATAACCATTCCTTGCTAGACTGGATTCTCTCCTCAAACCCCAGCAGAATCCAATCCTCTGGCATCCTTCCTGATATTTTCAGTGACCATGCAATAGTGTACTGTGTAAGGAAAATTAAACCGCCCCATTCAAGCCCTAAAGTTCTCCTCACTAGAACATTTAAAAACTTTAACCCACAACAGTTTCTGGATGACCTTACCAACTGCCCATGGCACAGAATCGATTTAATTCCCGACCCTGACTCTGCGCTCGACTATTTCCAATCCGAGTTCTTAAAACTCTGCGATACCCATGCTCCACTACGCAAAATAAGGGTACGGGGGGCCCACCTTCCATGGGTTACACTTGACCTTATAGCACTCTACCAGTTCAGGGATGCCTTGTGGAAAAGCTACAAAGTAACTGGCATTACCAAGGATCTCAATCACTACAGATGCCTGCGGAACGTGTGCACAAGGCAAACAAGGCATGGAAAAGCACAATATTACTCTGACAATCTCCACCAAAATACATCAAACCGAGCTAACTTCTGGAAGGTTATCAACAATATATTCCAGCCTCCTAACCATCAACAACCAAGTAATATCACTAAGGGGGATATTACTCTGACAAACCCCACTGACATTGCAAATGCATTCAATGATTACTTTGTGGGGTGTGCCACTAACTTATTAGCGAAACGCAGCACAAACCCCAAACCTGAATCTCATCCTGGGAGTACCCCTATAGTCCCACCCCCTCCCAACACTGCCCACAATTTTCAATTTAGCCCAGTATCTGAAGAGGAGATTACACAAGCGCTCCTCAAACTAAAACTAAGCAGCCAATGTGGACCCGACTTACTACAATCTAGGTTCCTACGACTTGGTGCCCCAGCCATTGCCAAACCAATTGCGTCCATAGTCAACTCTATCCTGTCTGCAGGCCATATCCCTAAGACCTGGAAATCTGCCAGAGTTGTCCCAATCTTCAAAAGTGGGGACAAAAACACTGTCTCAAACTACAGGCCAATCTCACTTCTCCCAATTCTATCCAAAGTTATGGGAAAATGTGTCCACTCCCAATTAAGCGATTTCTACACCAAGACAAATTTCCCTAGCCAATTCCAGTCTGGGTTTCGTCCCAAACACTCCACCGTAACTACCCTGCTAAAAGTTTGCAATGAAATCCAGTGCGGAATGGAACGGGGACAACTCACTGGTGCAGTATTCCTAGATTTTGCAAAGGCTTTTGACACAGTTGATCATGTTATCCTGCTTAACAAACTCCAGAGCTCTGGAATAGGGAAACATGCTTTAAACTGGTTTCAGTCCTACCTATCAGGAAGATCCCAACATGTGTCCATCTCAGGCTCTAACTCCAACCCCCTGGATATCACCTGTGGTGTCCCGCAAGGCTCTGTTCTGGGGCCCCTACTCTTCTCAGTGTTCATTAATGATCTTCCCACAGCTTGTAAGGAAGCCTCAATACACATGTATGCAGATGACACAATCCTGTATGCACACAGCCATAGCCTCTCTGACCTTCAACACATACTTCAGTCTGACTTTTTGAGACTCGAAAACTGGATTTCCCAAAACAAACTGTTTTTAAACACTGACAAGACGGTAATAATGGTATTTGGGACCAAGACTAAATTTGTAAAGCTTCCAGTGACTGAGCTCCTGATTAGAACCAACGCTAAAACCACCCTAACACCTGTCACTAGTTTTAAATACCTGGGCTTATGGTTTGACTCCCACTTAACATTCGGGATGCACATTGATACCCTGATAACCAAGACCTATGCCAAACTAGGGGTACTTTACAAGAACAAATCCTCCCTAAGTCTCCTGGTCAGAAAGCGTATTGCACAGCAGATGCTAATGCCAATTATTGACTATGGAGACATAGTATATGGCTCGGCTCCTCAAACCCACCTTAGCAAACTTGACACCCTCTACAATTCAATTTGTCGTTTTGTTCTCCAATGCAGATTTTTTGTAGTGTATAGGTGGTCACTGCAACAGGAACTCAGCCGCAAACGTGAACAGTTAAAATCAGCTTTATTAAACTAGATGCTGCGCATCACAGAGATCACTCTGACGTGTTTCGTTCCTGTATGGAACTTTATCTTTGATAAAGTTCCATACAGGAACGAAACACGTCAGAGTGATCTCTGTGATGCGCAGCATCTAGTTTAATAAAGCTGATTTTAACTGTTCACGTTTGCGGCTGAGTTCCTGTTGCAGTGACCACCTATACACTACAAAAAATCTTTATTGCAAATCCTTGGTGGAGCACGCAGGCTACTACACGGAGCTGGGAGCTGGTCTTCACTTCCCCTTCCTGATGACTGCGCTTGGATCCGCCCCTCGTATTCCTTCCAGGGCTACCCAGGATCGCTGATTTGGCAGTGCAGGCTTCAATCAACCACAGCATAGCTGTTGGCCCTCGGGGATGACGTCACATACCAGCGCGACGCCCGAGGAGACGGGACCGGCCAGGCAGAGGCAGTGAACACACCGGGTTGGTTCAGGGCAGCAGGTGACAGCATCGTGAGTACACGGGAGGGGTAGCTTATGGTTGCCTCTTTCCCTGTCTCTATACCTTTCCCTGTGCAACAGCCCCCCACCCAGGTTTTATTCCTTATCTTGCCGCATGCTGCTTTTGTTGCCGGTCCCCTCACACAGGATCTTCATGTCTGTGTAGCGGCCATTCTTGTTCTAACACGAAAGAGTCAGACATTGCTTATATACACCCAGATTTACTTGTGGATTATTGGAAGCACCGGACAATACGGGGTTCATTCCCCCACAATCACCATTGTTCTCCAATGCAACTACAACACACATCACTGCGAAATGCTCAAAGAACTAGATTGGTCATCACTAGAGTCTAGGCGCAAAGTTCACCTTTCCTGTCTCACCCTCAAATACTTTCTGGGCAAGCTACCCAGCTACCTGAACAAGCTCCTCACCCCTACCACATGCAGTACCTATCACCTGAGATCAGACACCAAAAGACTATTCATGGTCCCAAGACTCAACAAAGTATCCGGACGTTCCTCCTTCTCCTTCCGTGCACCCCAAAACTGGAACAACCTACCAGAGACTCTCATATCCACCACCAGCTTAAGTTCTTTCAAATCTAAGGCTGTCTCACACTTTAACCTGGTCTGTAACTGATCATACGCTCATAATATATATTTTCTTTAACTGTGCATGCAATGTCTTGTATATAATGTATACCTTGTTCATTTATGTAACTGTATTTGTAACCATGTATTATTTTGTTTTACTCTGTGCCCAGGACATACTTGAAAACGAGAGGTAACTCTCAATGTATTACTTCCTGGTAAAATATTTTATAAATAAATAAAATAAATAAATAATGTTCCTCTCAATCTTATCCAGACGAACACCCATCCAGCATGCAGGAGACTGAGCTGGATCTGGTGCAAGGAGTGGTGGTGTCACCCAGATGAACATTTGCATTGCTGGGTGCTGGAGGAGGTGAGCTGTTGGCTTCGGGACTTACATCGGCGTGGCTGGGTGCAGGAGCCCCAGGAGAGCTGGGGTTTTCCAGACGAGCATTGTAATGGATGGATGCTGGAGCATTTGAGCTGTGGGTTTCCAGCCAAGCATCGGTGTGGATAGGTTCTGGAGCAGGTGAGCTGGAGGTTTCCAGATGAGCATCGGTTGACAAAGGGTCAGAGCAGGGGATGTTTTGGATTCGGTGGCGGTGGGCGATGGCAGTGAAAAGTCTGGGACATCCGATTCTGCTTCAGCGTGTGCAGGGGCACTTCTGCTGACCATCCAAACAAGTTGATCCTTGTGGATTTTGGCCATTTTCTTCTTCACATAATAAGGGACTGGGTAAGTTGCCTTGGGACCCTTCGGAACCTTCAGAACATTTTTTTTAGGCACCTTTGTCTACAGCTTGAAAACAGCTTCCGACTTTCGCTTACTCGTTGTCGGCACTGCAGAAGAAAACAGGTTCCTGAGTCCGTAGAATTGGGGTTGATCCATGGAAGCAGATGGAAGAATGCACAATACAGTATCTGTATCAAGAGCTCATTCAGATATAGATCAGCGTGTTGGAGCCTATGCAATTTGCGTCACCTTTTATGCACTGTGTCCCTATTTTAATTTTTTGGCGGACATCGACACGAGCACAGATGTTAAAAGTGGGCGAATACAGTACTTAACCTGTCTAGCGAGGTCCATTATGTTATAAATACACCATCACTTCTGTTGATTCAATGCACATTGAATATACATCGAATACACATCGAATATAAATTCCTCTGTGCTTGATTTAATTTCTAAATCAGCGATGCCAACGAAAGTTATTTCAAAGGATCTCAGCATGAGAATACAGGACATGTACAAGAAAGGACACAGCATTTTTCAGATCAAACGCTGGTTACTGAATGCGGGCCTCAATTTAGCACAAAGCACTGTCAGCTATCATGCCCATGGACAGGCAAAAAGTGAAAAGCGGAGTCCCCCAGTCACAGCCGAGTAAGTATTTTTGGTTTCTTTCTGCAATTACTGTACTACTCAAAATGCTTCTTGCATATCAAAAAACATGTTTTTGTTTACATGTTTTCATTACAATTTTTTTAGACCCAAACAATTACTGCACTACCGTACTTTGAGAAGAAACTATTAAATGTTTTTTTTTTCTCTTGCTGCTTTTATTACTCAAATTCTTTTCTTTTCCTTTAAACTGTAGGACGGCAAATCGTCTGGTGGACGAAATCAGTTAGGTTAATGATGAGCGCTGTGCAGCAAGAGTCAAGACTATTCTAGAGAACAGTCACAATATCACAGCATCTGAGACAAGCATCATGGTGTTGAGATGACAAGTGGGATGGAAATATGCATTTGTCAAGTAAGTGTCTTACTGTGATAATGTATAGTATAATGCAATACTGTAGTATGCAAAGTGACAGAACAGAGTGCAGAACAGGGTTGATATTGTAATTACTGTGCCTTAACTAGGACAGTAAAGGTAAAGTATTGTACTGTACACTACTGTACTGTAGGTAAAAGTGTGGTTTTACTGTACCTATAAAATTATTCCTTGTCTAAACAGAGCGTATCCAATGATAAGGGATACCCACAAGGTAAAAAGAGTGGACCAAATACGGGCATAGATCGAAAGTGGCGAGACTTTTCAGGATGTCATCTTTTCTGATGAGACAACTGTAGCTCTAAAGAGATTTGCTCCTTTTGCATTCCACAAAAAAGGGCGCCTATCTCTGAAGCCGTGTCCCACGCACCCATTGAAGATGCATTTTTGGGGTGTGATCTCTAGATGTGGACCTGGATGCATCATCATATTTGAGGGTAATATAATGTACAAAGTCACATGCCTTATGCACTATACAGTACAACTGTAGTGTATTCTGTAGCCTAATGTTCAGTTTTAACATAATTTTTTCTTCTCTTGTTCCTGGAATCATGGACAAAGTATTTTTCCAAGAGCAAATAGTCACCCATATTGTTGAATACATTAGGCATTATTTCCCATCTGGTGGTCACCAGTTCTTCCAGGACAATGACCCTAAACATACCGTCTCTTCTGAAGATATTCTTGCGACTAGTATCAACTGGGTTTTCTAATTTGTTTATACTGTTTGTATCTGTTCAATAATTCGCCATTATTTCCCCCTCCCATTCCAGATCACCAGATTTGAACCCTATCAAACTGGTAAGGCATGAGCTGAAGGATCATTTAAGAAAGGTTGTTTAACCGTCCTAAATGGAGGAATTAATACAAGGACTAATGAGTTTCTGGAACGACATACTGAATGTACAAAGATGCAACAACTACACACACCATATTAGCAGATTTTGCCCATTCTTTTAGAGCGTAATTGGAATGCCACCGGCATGTAGTAAGGTACAGTTCTGTGCTGTACTGTAGTAAGAAAAGTACAGGTACAGTAAGTTTAGTAAAGGTACGTGTGGTACTGACAATAACCTGATTAAATGTTAGCATTCTATTAAAGGTAATTGAATGTTAACCATTTTATGTTTATACTTACTCTCCAATTTTTATAAATACTTAATTATATACTGAACTGTGTGTATAGTATTTTTTTATTAGATGTGTGTATTACCTATTTAATTTAAAAATTCATTACAGTTTACATGTACAGCAAGTTATTCTGTAGTTTATTAGTTTTGTGTGGCTTTCAGTAGTGTTAACAAGTCAAGGCCTTCAATTCACTAATCCTGCAGGCATTTTTTTCCCTTTAACATATGCAACACTTCTGGATGTGAGAGTGGGGGTGGAGTCCAAGCTAATTGGACTGTGTGCATAATAACAGGCTTGTCCTAATCCACCCCCCTCCCCTCGCTCAATGACAAAAGGTCATATACACCGGTTTAGGTGACTCTGCTAAACCCCATTTAATTAAAAACCAGATTAGCCAACACCTGAAAAAATAGTACAGATGTGTCTTTGTGTCTGGATGTCCTATTGAGAGTGTGCGGTGGGGGAGGTGCAACTAACATTTTTCATCTTGATGTACATAATGCTGTGATGAGCCTGCAGGATTAAAGTTGAAAGAAATCATTTGAACTGTTGTAAAATACAATATAAGTTAGGATATTTCCATAAACAGTATGATACTGTAAGCAGACCAAGCCTACCCTAAGTCATAGGTATTGAATAGAATTCTCCCACCCACCCCCCAAAAAAATCATTAGTATTTCGGGTGGGTTTCTTCCCCAAATTAATTACACAAAAATGTCTAATTATAATGCAAAATGCAACATCATAGAGAAATAATAATATAGTTATTTTATAATTGTAAAAATTTATAAAATATAAGAAAAAATGCATAACAAAATTTTTCCTACAATTATTCATTTATTAAGGCCTGCTTGAGAAAACAAATATGTTACTTAAAAAAAATTTTTACCGTTGGATTTCTACAGTAAGTCCGATTGGCAGTGAAGGCTTTCTATTGTACACAAGTTCACAATGCGCATGCGTCAGGAACCAGGAAATATACATTTCTATACCAGCAGACAAATCATGAAACCGTCTTAGACTTTTAGATAGCTACAGTACTGTAGTCCCATGCCTTTGCTTTGTGGTTGTGGGGTGGAGGTGAGATGCAACTCAATTGGTCTATCTTACAGTACTGCACGGATGATCATGAAGGATTAGGAAACAATTATTTGAACTGTTTGCAAATGTAGTTATTTTCTAAATCTTAACATTGATTAAATATGTAAAAAAAAGCATCACTTAATATTTTCCATTAACCATGAAGTGGAATAAAATGAATCAACATCTCCATGTGAAATTTTATTACAGGTTATGACAAGTAATTGAATCACAGTGTATAGTGTGTTGTCCAAAATAATACTGCAGCTTGCCAAAGTTTTAAAAGTGTGAAGCTGGTGATACTGACTGTATCAAAGTAAAAAATGCAACTTTAAAAAAAAGAAAAAGCGACATTAGACTTCCTTCGAACTTCATCCTTATCTATTGATGCTCGATTTCAAAGTTTCGTTTCTGGAAAAAAAAATTATCCTATTAATTCAGGTAGTGTGCATGTGTCAAGTCATACTCTAGTGAGCATGTGCACAAGCATTGACGAGTTATGGCAGGCATACAGTACATGTGACAAAAAGGGAAGGGAAAGTGGGTGGACTGGGTGCTTCCCAAGTGATAGTAGATAGATTAGTGTAATTAGTGAAATACAAATAATACACAAATACACCTTACACCAAAAAAAGTGAATAGTAAATATAATGTGTAAATAGCAGCTCAACTTCCTCTGATGGGACAGTTCCAAGTCCCAGGATACGGAATTTTCTTTGCCTGGAGTTGAGGAGGAGCGCAGGAAAAAACGTGATATATAAAAAAGAAGAAAATATATATATAGTGCAGATGGTAAATCACTGCTGATGTTCTTAATATAGCAATAGGAATCGAACTCACAAAGATTGCTGTAAATTATTGCATGTCAGAGATCCTTCTCTCTCTGACTGGAGCCCTTTATAACTCAGAAATCAGGATATCCCTCAGTGGATGGATGCGGTATGTAAATAAAGGAAAACCACAATAGTGCATACTGTTTGAACTACAAGTGATATATTCATCACAAATGTTTAAGGAAACTCACATTTTCCATATATTAACCGGATGGTGGAGAGAATCGCCGATAGAAGGATGGTACAGTTTGAAGCTGCTTCCCAGTGCTTCACTCGCACCTCGCCGTGGACTTCTGCATGCGTCACTGCCGTCGCGTCACTTCCGTTTTCGCGTCACAGGTAGGGCGGGAGGCCAAACTGGCCAAACTGGGTCTGATGTCAGCAATGGTATTGCCAGTCCTTCAGTGTGCAGGTTCCCTCCTGACGAAGCAGTGTGCGAAACGCGTAGAGTTTGCTGAGGGAACCTGCACACTGAAGGACTGGCAATACCATTGCTGACATCAGACCCAGTTTGGCCAGTTTGGCCTCCCGCCCTACCTGTGACGTGAAAACGGAAGTGACGCGACGGCAGTGACGCATGCGGAAGTCCACGGCGAGGTGCGAGTGAAGCACTGGGAAGCAGCTTCAAACTGTACCATCCTTCTATCGGCGGTTCTCTCCACCATCCGGTTAATATATGGAAAATGTGAGTTTCCTTAAACATTTGAGATGAATATATCACTTGTAGTTCAAACAGTATGCACTATTGTGGTTTTCCTTTATTTACATACCGCATCCATCCACTGAGGGATATCCTGATTTCTGAGTTTTAAAGGGCTCCAGTCAGAGAGAGAAGGATCTCTGACATGCAATAATTTACAGCAATCTTTGTGAGTTCGATTCCTATTGCTATATTAAGAACATCAGCAGTGATTTACCATCTGCACTATATATATATTTTCTTCTTTTTTATATATCACGTTTTTTCCTGCGCTCCTCCTCAACTCCAAGCAAAGGCATACAGTACAGTATAACAAGCTGCTCTCCTCTGCGCATCACACCACTCCCCCCTGCTCGGTCCCAGCGTCAAATGACGTGCAGGGTCATGTGATGTCACGTTGCCATGGTTATTTGATGCTGGGTTACCATGACAATGTGTTGCTGGAAGGAAAGGTACTGTAAGTGTATTATGGAGGCTTTGTGCGATCCCCCAGCATTTACTTTAAATGCCTGTGGGGAGAGTGCGGGACCTCTATAACTGTGATGCCCCCCCAGAAAATCTAGCAACCCCCAGGTGAATTAAAGATAATACTGTATAGTACATTATATTTACCTTCATTATTAACTTTGCCAAATGGGTGGAGATGAGCCAATGTCAGAGGTGTATTGCGTGTACAGTACATGCTGGGGTCACTCATGTAGTCTGCATTATCTTTATCTTCATAAAATATATTGTCAACCGGTTGGAGATGACCCAATGTCAGGGTGTACAGCATTGTGCGTAACAGCCGGGATCACTCATGTAATCAGCATTATAGTTGACAGGTGCCTTCTGAGGCCGGTAATCAGGTGGGGCTTGGTAGCAAGGATTGCTGCTCACCAGGCTTTCCATCACGGTTGGCCCGTTATTGCAATAGTATTGGGAAGCCAGTTTTGGTACCTGTACAATGCAGGGTCGGGAAGTATGTTCAGGTACTGTACGAATTTTAAATAGATGAAACCTGACCTTTCTTCTTTTGCTGTCACCATGAGCAAACATACAGACACAGCCACCAGTATTATAACTCTTGCCTCAGAAATTCTGGGGCAGTCTCACAGTAAATGCCTCAACATGCCTCCACATTGCCTCACCATTGCCTCAACATTTCTGTGAGATTCTTAATGGCCCATCGGATTAACACATCAGGGGTCCCTGCAGTCTCATTTAGTTTGAATGGGACTGCAGGGACCCCCCGCTGTGTTAATCTAATGGGCCATTAAGAATCTCACAGAAATGTTGAGGCAATGTTGAGGCATGTTGAGGCATTTACTGTGAGACTGGCCAGAATCTCCCAGAATTTCCCAGGTAAGTGTTCTTATACTGGTGGCTGTATCTGTACCAGCAAAAGCTGGGAGCACAGACCAATAACCTCTTTGTACAGATATCTCCCTGAGGAGGGGCTGTGCAAAAAAATAAATCCTCATTAGTTAATGTTTGCCTTATCGAATGCATCCAGCCACGTTGGTTCGGTGAAAATTAGAAGAATTCATATTTTTCAATTATATAGACGTAAATCTCTGCTAATGTCGCCGTCTTATCTGTTCCAGCATTAATTGCAGAACATATGAAAAATGCGTAACTGCATTTTGGTTTGGTATAAGGACTTGACTTGACATGATATCCATTCAGCAATTGCATGGATAGCAATGTAGAATAACGGGACAAGCATTGTGTATACTGTGGAGATTTTAATTATGAAACGCCTACATTTGATAACATCTTCAACGAGCAAGGTCAATTTACAATGGATGACTGTTGTTGCCACTTTTTTTATCTTGTTTTTAATCACCTGCAAATTGACTACACACGACTCACTGGTTGCCCTGTGCAAAGGGATTCACTTTTGCCATCTGGCAGAAACACGCAGTACTGCAACCAAACAATTCACAATCCCATTAATAATGGAAAATCAACAACTGTAAACATGCGTGTGATTGACAGCCTTCACGGAAGATTAACAAGTGAATTCTGCATGGAATACATCAGGCTTTATGAAAACGGCACCGAGAAATGATCGAATAATGGCCGCTGCATCTGTAGTGATCTTAGAGGTCCAACTATGTCCATGGCTACACTTGGAAGGGTTCCATAATTACCGGTAGTGGGTCCAGGGATGCCTTCACACGGTCGCCCGCCTTACCTACTCGCTGGCAGGAATCACAGGACCAGCAAAACTGTTCCACTGCCCTTGGCAGTGAGATGCAGCTCTCTCTGTTCAGGTCTTACAGACAGTTTGCAGCGGTACCACTTAGATCAAGTCTGAGATAAAGACACTGCTATCCTGAGCGGTATAGGCATTTTCCTACCACACGGTTTCTGACTTTCGATAATTTTTTCTGAATACCCTAATAACATAGATGTCAAACTGTTCGGTATGGTCATGCCAAACCATTTGATTTGGCAGTGATTTTATTGAAGTTACTAGAATAGGCCCTTTAGAAGGAAATGCAAAAAAGTTTATGAAGCAACTTTAAAGATATTTCCACATCTCTAGTCCAAGGATCAATAATTGCATACATTTACATATAATTTATAGGTTAAATGAGAACCTGCAAAATCATTTTGTCATTTTTCTCATGCATAATTTTGCAATTTTGTTAAAATTTTTGATTTAAGACAGTAAGTCAACCAGCATATCAGAGTCACTTGTGAATTATTTCCCCTTTTAGATCCTCTTGGATTTTTTTCTTTCCTTTCTAATTTAACTGAGTGTTATAAAAAAATATATATATATAAAATGGATACCTGCAAGATTTTTATAGTAATGTGAAAGACAGAACCATTTTTAATGTGAAATATGGACATTTCTTATTATAAACTTTTTTACTCATATTACGTTGTCTGAAATGTCCAGACCAAGACATTACATGCTAATCAGTATTTGAATTCAGGAAGGCATGTAATCAAAATTGCCTATTGCACTAGCATAGAGAGACTCAATTTTAGATAGCTGTACATTTCATTTTTAATCAGCAGCTCTTTAAACTAAGTGTTTATAAGAACTAAAGGTTAGATTGGGCTCATGATATGAATTCCATGTGTATCATAATGAAGTAGGAAACTTGAAAACACTTCTCTGAGCATAATGCCAATCAGTGCTACTACAGTGATTTAATATTGAAACATTATTTAAATATTTCAAAATACACTCAGAAAGAGATTATAGTTTTACTTTAACCCAATGTTTATTGGTTTATTGTAATAAGTACTGTATTTTTTTTTAATATATTCTACCTTGTTTCAAATCTCTTTCCTTACTGTTTAGTTAGGCATTTTCTATGCAGCAACACTATTAAACAAGACACAAAAACAGAAATTATTAATCAAGAATTAAAAAAAAAAGAAAGAGAGTTACTGTACCTGTCTAGAAGCATTTCAATTGTTTTGGGCCATTTAGTTGGGCATGCCAGAGACCTCAGACCCTATAAAATATCAAAAGATAACCCGAAGTTAGGATGTTTGTGTAAGTATATATGTATTTGTATATTGTAGTGCCCACAATGTACTCAGCATTTTAAAAGAAGAGACAATACAGTACAGGTAATTCTAATACAAAAAGTGCAACAAACAAAATCAGGCAATAGGAAAGGAAATCCCTGCTCTGGAGCTCTTACTATCTACTGTAAGTAGATAACTTGTGGGACTTACAGAGACAGAAGGTTAGGGAATAAGTGCAGTACACTGGCGACACGTTTTATTGCTAGCTGGCTAGTTCCGCAAGCCGGGAGATGTCCCGGTTTGCTAGCCAAATCCCCTCGGCGTGCCGCGCATCACTGATGCGCGGTCACGCTTCATCGGGTGCCTGCGCCCCATGCATGCGTGCCCAGGGCTCCCCGAGGGAGCCCTGGTGTCCCGCGATATGAGGGACGGCGGTGGGGGGTTCCGGGGGACCCGACGGACCCGGAGAGGAGAGAGGGAAGCCCCGATCGGAGGACCGCTCCTCCGAGGCTTCGGCGCGCGCACGGGACAACCCGGCGCGCGCCCGGTTACTGTCGCGGCCGAGACCGGGTAAAGGTAAGAATAAACTCGGCCGCGACAGTAGATTCCTTTGCTTTGCCACAAAGGTTGTTAAGAGCAACTTTGGGTGAGAGACAGGATTCATGAGTCCAGACTATTGAAATTATTAATTTAAGTGGTGAGTTAAACTCTTTGGGCAGTTTGTGAGAGTTATTGCATCCAAGCAGAGTACTCGCAGGATCGTGATCAAAGTATAAAAGCAGTAGAAGGGAGTTTCGGCAATTTGTCCCGCCCCCAGTGACGCATTTCCTTCAACGGTGGGGCAGACGGCGCCAGGAGAACCAGAGACCCACCCACGGTGACGCACATCCTGATGCGGAACTAAGGAAGTGTTTGGAGTCTCCCCTGATCGCCACGTGTCTACCAGAAGCTGCGACCGGATTATACTCACCCTATAACCCTGCCTATATTTATTGAACGTCTTGTAAGTAGGATTCCGGTTTTACCACCGGATCCGTCATCTGCTTTGGGCATGTTTATTATTGTTGTTCATTAAATTAACTCTTGTATCATTTGTCAGCCTTGCTTATCAAAATTGTGCTATTTTTCTTTTTTTAAACTCCCGCTCTGTGTATTTGGGCTGGAGCTCGACTGCTCGGGAAAATGCTCTTCCTGTACGAGTTTGGCAGGTTATCGAAGCTTTCTGAAGAGCAAATTTGCCAAATCGTATGGATATGCCAAAAAAGCTTGATGAGTTGGTTATCAAACCTACTAGAATAGGCCCTCAACCACTTTCTTTCACTTGTAATGTATCTGATTACTGTAAGACACTCTTCCCCCATCCATTTCAGCAACTGTGGAGAGTGTTTGGTTAATATTCATAACCCAAAAACTTGAAAGAATTAAAAAACATATTTGAAAAATATTATATTCATAAAATAACACAAATATTACAAATATAAAGCATATATCATATATGTGGACAGACTAAACAAATGTCCAGCATTCAACAATATATTGTAATCTATTAAATAATACCATTTAAAATCAAAAGGCATTTCAAAGCAGTATAGTAACTGCTGTGTTTATTCAAAACTCTTACAGGGTATACAACAAAAACATAATCATAGAATCAAAACAAAAAAGGGATGACAACATATGTACAGTAATCACGAGGTGATGTTTCTAGTTCCATGGACCTTTACTTAGGCTTATAGTGTACACCTACTACAGACGTTATAAACCCTCATCCTCACGCCACAGGGAGTGTCAAAACCTTGTGTGCGAGCACATATGTCGCCTTGTGAGTACATACTGTATGTGCTCAAACAATGTAGTGATCACTTTTTTTTGTCTTAAATCTGTGATTACATTTTTGTGATATACACTGTGTGGGTTTTTGCATTGAACCAGCAAGTATCATACTGATTTGAAACACCTTTTGGTTTTCTGTGGCTTTTTTTCATACATTACAATACAGTATATTGTTGAGTGCTGTTTCCTTTTTATTACTCTTGTACTGTATTGAGTATTAATTCCCAGCAGTGGAGGCATAGAATCTGACCTCCTAATAAATGCAGATAAGGTTTTTATATAAATTTATTTTAAGTGAGTACAAGTTCTATTTCTGTTTTTCTTGAAAAAAACATAGTAAAATGTTTTAATTAAACATTTAAAAAGGTAAGGTAGAAATAATCTAATAAAATGCAATATTATGTGGGAAACTTAATTGTCCTCTTATGAGTACATAGAATTGATTCAATTCCATTTAGAAAAAATAAAACAAACTCCATCAGTTGAAAATCGCGATTCCAATCTCGCCACTGTTTAGGAAGCGAGAAAAAAATGTGAGAGTTTAACCAGCGAAAAAGCAGTTTACAAGCGATTTTGCCATGTTATCGAAGCTTTGAGTAGCTACACATGCAAAATTGCTTAAAAATTTCACTTACAGTAACAAGCGTTAAGTCCATTGTCGAAGTTTAGTGAATAGGTCCCTACAGTATTTCATACCTCTACAGTCATTTATAGAATCTTATGTCAGTGCAGTTTGCTTTATGTGGGGAAAACGGAGAGACCAATTAGAGTTTGGATGAATGAGCACCGTTCCACCATCTACCTGGCTCTAGCCAGGGGAGGGACAGTTAAACCAGTGGCTAACCATTTTCTAAACCAGGGACATCAATTGACATCTCTCCGCTATATGATTATAGAACATGTAGCAATTCCCACCAGAGGAGGTGATGCAAAACTACTTATTTTACAACAGGAGGGAAAATAGATTTTAATGCTGGAAACAGTTGCACTGTGGGGCTTAAAGGAGGAGTTAAAGCTGAACCGTTTTTTGGGAACTATTCCTTGTGAATCACCTTCCATAAGTGTGAAACGTGTGTTAAACATTGTACATATAGCATGGTAGTGATAGTAATTTATCCATGAATTTGGTTCTTCTACCAATTATCTATTTGTATAATCAAAATAATTGTATGTGGTCATCATGACGTCATGGCAGTGTGACAGTGGGCAACCCTATTTTTAAAGGGCTTACAACTGGTAGTAGTACTGTCCACGGGCCAGACATGTTTGTTTATCAAGGTACTCAATGTTAATGGTACTTAACAGCACCCCATTGGATGAAGGTAGACCAGTGACTAAAGATATCCTCTGTGTTAGTACTGTTGCAGGATTTTTTAGTTAAGTTACAAGACTTAAGGTACACACTACATTATGTAGCTAATATAGCAGACAATCAAATACAATGTTCATAAACTATTTAAGTTATTAATAAGTATGACATTTGTATCCAAGTTTTTCTTTATCCAAGCGCAATCTGGAACCAGGAGAGTTAAAGTGAATAATCACTAGACTGAAACATCACAACGTACATTAAAAGAGGTTCAATGCTCTGATATTTATGAAGGATATTCTTGCTATTTAATTACAAGTGGTTGACCTGCTACAGTAGCTATACAATCTATAATTGAGTGCTTCAAAAAAGGGGGGACTGCAGTTACATTGTATGCTGAAGGTCCAGATATGAGTCTTTTAAATCTCAATCTCTGTTGATTTCTTTTTCCAACATGTCTTTACTGACATATATCGAGTTTGAGCAATTACAGTATGCTGCTAAATTTAACAATTGTGCTAACTCCAAGAACCTTTCAGTTATGATGTAAGTGAATGTTATCTGAAATCATATATTTAACTATTTTTTGTTTTTACAGTTCGACAATTTTTAATATTGTTTGTACTGCACATTAGGTTTGCACCTTAGACACTATGGGGCCTATGCAGAGAGCAGCGCTATTTCGAAATTCGCCATTTTTTGGAGAAAATCGCGCAGAAAGCAGCAGAAAATGGCGAGTTCCGAAAAACGCGCCAATTTTTCTTTTCTATTTGTAAAACTCGCCTCGCGGCTGGCGAGAACCTCAATCTCGCCAGTTTTAAAAATATCCGTATGCAGAGAGGCGCGAACGGCATCTAGCGGCTGTTCGCGCCAATAAAATGGCGCGATTGTCTCCGTTTTGCCTCGCCAAAAAAAACTGCCGCTCGCGGCCATTGCAAAGGGAAAAAAAAAGGCGCGAATTTGTTTTAACACATTTCTGAAGCGCGCATCTCGCCAATTTAAACTCGCCACACGCATCCATGTTAAACATAGCAGAATTCGCACTTTTCTGCATATGGAGATTAAAACTCTCCAAACAAGCAACTTTTTAATAAATTCGCCAATTTTAAAATTCGCTGCTCTCTGCATAGGCCCCTAAATGTTTTTTTAGTGTCAATCTATTAATGCCACTATATACAGGTATACACCATAGTGTTTGGCGTTCTAATTACACAGACTTTTCACCTGGTTTACATAAGGCACATTCACTTTAAACATGCTTAAAAGTTGTATTAACTTACTCTTTCTTGACAAAGCTCAGTATTACTGTCTGAAACGTTAATCCCTATGGATTAAATTACCTTTTTACAAAGACCTACGGAGTGTCGGCTCTTCCTTCAATTTCGAGGATACACTTAATATATTATGGATACCTACATGAAATTCCCCAGCAGCAGTTTCTTGCCCTTTGCCCTTATACCTACATACAGAACTGTTGCTGTAGGTAATTAATTTTCTGTATTGTTTCTAAAAGGTGCAGTATATGCTTGAAAAATACAGTGAAGTAAGCCTTTGTCACCGTAGCTAACAGAAACAGAAAAAGGACAAGCGCACGACTCTCATAGTGTAGTATTTGATAACATATATTGCATATTGTTAAAAGGGTGAGTATCACACGTACAGATGTAACGGCCGTTATTCGAACACTCCACGCGTCATGTACATCGGAATCCCGATTTGAAACCGCGGGATGAATTCCAGCCTTCCCGCACTAAGATGCGAGGACGGCGAGAGCAGAAAAACGAATTTTAGTGTTCTGGCTTTTAAAAACATGAAATTGACACAGTACTGTACTGTACACATTACAATTCATCCATTTTATTGCAAACATAGAAACAGAATCCATGAAATTCAAACAAAACATCCGCGATAAGCGCGGGTGCCTGGGGCGATTAGCCGCGTTTCATGCTGCGTGGGGAACAGCAGGGAACTCAAAATCAGCGCCGAGATATGTTCAAAAACGGCCACTTCATCAGTACAAAAAAGCAGTTATTTATAACATTTCATGGTACATATTTGACCAGGGTTATGACGACAAGGCAGATGAGTAGGAGGACTTCTGATCAATGCGTCCACGTCCCGGAGAATTAAATGGTAGCGCTAGGTGGTAGCGACCAGTGGCTGATGATGTCACCAACAACCATATGGCAGCATGTAAAAAGATAAACAAATGAAACCGCAAAAGAAATACACAAAATATTTTTAATTAAGTCCACAGACTAGAAATCCAACGCATTTCGTCGTGCAAAACTACTTCTTCTTCAATGTCTATTTAACTTTGTAATGTGATACGGTAGTTCTCCCTTGTGCTATGAAAGAGCCAATCCATTCTTGACATGATTTTCACGGGAGACCAGGACATTTAACACCTTTTAACCGGGATCATTCACTAGGCAAAACAAGCAGTGGGAACAAGAAGAGAAAAAATGGAGCACTATCCAATAAAATTAAATAAGGATCCAGAGGGGGCTACCTCATAAAACAGACTTTATTTGGTTATACAAAAAACAAACCCTTAAAAAAGTGGGGGAAACACCCGACGCGTTTCTCGCCTAAGGTGCTTCATCATGGTGTGAAAAATGTTAAAAGATGGACATATTTCAATATTGGCGCGTGTGACATCAGGCCCTGTACCCCTTGATAGAGGTTTAATGCATTATGTCAAAGAGACCTAATGCACACAGAGAATCTCTTTTGTGTAGCGCACCACAGCTCAGAATATTGTTATAGTATATTCAATTCTGAAAAGTCTAAACACGACTGCAGACAACCAGTTAAAAACAAATTTATTGAACATATATTTATTAAGTAATTTCAAAAGGTGTAGTAAATATAAAAGGAGTGGAGCACTCTGTGTAGTCTGTCTATATATCAAAGGTATATACGAAGCCCTCAGATAAGATGGTATAGATATACTGCTGCGGCCAAGTTTATTCGAGCATTTGCCCGTTCTTGGCCGCAGCAGTAGCCTGGCGCGCGCCCGAGGGTGACGGGCGCGCGCCGAAGCAGCGGAAGAGCGCCCTCCGATCGGGGCGCTCTCCCTACCGCTGCCGGGTCCGCCGGGTCCCCCGGAACCCCCTGCCGCCGTCCCCCACATCGCGGGACACCAGGGCTCCCTCGGGGAGCCCTGGACGCGCGTGCAGGGGGCGCAGGCTCCCGAAGACGCGTGACCGCACGTCGGTGACGCGCGGCACGCCGAGGGGCGGCCACTAGCAAGCCGGGAAATCTCCCGGCTTTGCGGATCTGGCCGATGCGCAATAAAGCGTGTCGGTAGTGTAATCCAAAATATACATACACCTACAGGTGCGCCGACAAGCATCCTAAAACTTGCCTTAAACTTGCCTTGGAAAATCTGTGGTTATCACCAGATGAACAAGGAACATGCTGGGTACATGCTGCAACATTTCAGTGAAATTTCTGCAGAGACTAATGGCCCATCGGATTAACACAGCAGGGGTCCCTGGCAGTCCCATTCAGTTTGAATGGGACTGCCAAAGGGCCCCCGCTGTTAATCCGATGGGCCATTAGTCTGTCTGCATAAATTTCACTGAAATGTTGCAGCATGTACCCAGCATGTACCTGAGTCTTGTTGGTGATTGCCCCTGATTTGTTTTAGAATACTCGTCGGCACTACAGTATAGTGTATATGTATATAGATATGTCCCAACTAGATCGTTGAGTTCTGAGGGAAAAATTATAGGTTCTCCTGTGTAGTGTTGGGAAGGTCTAATCTCATAAACGTTAACCAGGTGAGCAAATTTTCTATTCTTGAAATAGTTTTATTCCTAGTCTATAGAGTGATATTCACCTGAATAATTGACATGAAAACTGCATGTGCATTAGAAATCTAGGGACAAGATTAGATTTGAGGTTATATACTGCTGCATTCGTGTTCATGTATTTTCCTCTGAGAGGAAAGACTCTGCCCCTAGAAAACCTGTGTATGCCAGTTAGTAATTTTGTATTTTACACCAGAATATTTGTACACCGTAAATCCAGTGGGGAATTAAAGCAGGGAGCATTGAGATTATATCACTAGTTAATTTAACCGGATGACTCATATACCAGTATACGTAATGTCTATGAACTCACCGACACCTTACTTAATGGATTGTAGTCAATGCCGTAGCATACTGATGTTACACATAGAGGTAGAGTCATTGCACTATTTCTATGCCGAAATCAAAGAAGAGCTGTATGTGACTCAGTCTGCACATGTCCGTTCCCAGCGGTACTGTATGCTCTTATTCCTTCACTTTGCCATCATCCCTAGTCAGAGGATTGAAGGGCAAAGGGATAGTGCAACACGTAAGTATGTAATTGGGTGTAAAGCTTATGCTGTGGTTTCTTAATTTGTAATGATCCGAAATCAACCAGCGCAAATCCTGTATGTTTGTACCGTGTGTTGGGGGCCCCCACTTTTTATTCAGGTATGTAGTTCCTGATTGCTATTGTGGTATTGTTGATCGAGCTATAATGATTTAATATGTTTATTCTTTTGCTTAGCAGATATGTTATGTAACCCACGTGTATGCGGCACACTGATCGCCACCTCCCCCTCTGTGCACCTATCTCATGAAGCCGCACGCAGCTCAGTTTATATATCGTGAGTACTGCCCATACTTATAGTAGGTAAGGTGTGGAGGATTATTGCAGTTCTATATTACTCTGCACATACATAGATTACTGTTGGTATATGCACGTGTATGGGTAGAAATTCCATAAATAGTTAGCACTTAAATGGGCATTAATAGAATAATGCTTTCTATGCTAGATCAGGAGCTTGATAACCCATAACAGGAGATCCTAATGATAGTGTAGTATAGTATATAGACTTGAATTAGTACATCAGTTTAATAGAATAATGCCGACTAAACCCAACGTACGTTTCGTCGCTTATCTCACAACTTCTTCTGAGAACTGATGTACTAATTCAAGTCTACAGTATATACTATACTACACTATCATTAGGATCTCCTGTTATGGATTATCAAGCTCTGATCAAGCAGTAAAGAAAGATTAGCTAGATGACAGAATTATCTCAAATCAACTGGGTCAAAAACAGTGGAAGACATGATTAAGGTATTGATTTAAAAGCCAAATTCTTCAGGCTTGAGAAGTTGGCTAAAGAGGAGATGAAACTTTGGATAGATCTCCTATCATTAGAGAGATATCTTAATGAAAAATGATCCCTAGGGGGCTAAGAATTATTTAAAAACCCACTTTTGAAACTAATGATGATTTTTCTTCAAATTGGAACAATTTTCTAGAAAATTGTTCTTTCTCATTGATTCGTCTACTTATCTCATACCGAGAGGATAGGGTGAAAATCATTGAGAAAGAAATAGATGAATTACAAAAAACTCTAATCCTATTTGTAGAAAGTGAGGAATTTCAAGAATTGGATAAATTAGTTAATAAAAGAGTTTTGAGGGGGATATTTTGTAACGTAAAGATAAAAAATATATCAGGGACACCAATGACTAGGCTACAGGGGACCGATTGGAGAAGAACTAGGAGGGATGATTCAAGACACTATATTCCACCTAGACGTGGACAAAAATATAATAAAAACAGAGAGAGAAGTAGAGAATATCATCATACCCAGATTTCCAAAGAGAAAACTCATGCTTCTAGAGAACGAACTAGTAGTAAGGGAGACAAATCATCAACAAATAAATGTACTACAGAAAAAAGTTTGATGTATTACAGGATATCCCTACTACTTCTAAAGCAAACCTAGAGAAAAGGGATAAAGATATGGCAAGTGGGGCCTGTTGCAGTGTACATGCAACCACACGTGGGTTTCTTGCAAAGGCTTATTTATTGAGCCTTAAAAATATGGCACACAAAAACAAAACAGCTTCTTTTCAGCATACAAAACTAGAAAATAGAAAATAAGTCCAGAGCGGGGCTTGGCCCTTTTCCCAACAAGGGCTGTTTAGATTCCAGCATAACAGTACAGCAAACAGTTCATCAAAACTGTATATTGAAGACAGACCTTATTGCAGTAATTCTCCTTCAGTATTTCAGAACTCTCACTGGTTCAGACAGTCTGCATGTGTGTGCAGCCTGGGTTTTTTTAAAGCTTTTTGAAGAAGAAGCTGGGATCAGACTGATTAACAAGGCCACACAATTGAATGTTAACCCTGTCACTGCTGCACTGCAGACCTAAACATAGGTCTGCCAGGCATAGGGCTGGTGACGTTTATTCATCCTGTCACATTCCTCCCCTGTTAGTGTTTGGCTGGGGCCACGCATGGCTGAAGCTCGACCATCCACCCCTTCTCTTGAGAAGAAATCAACATTCGCATTTTCTTTTCTGTGCTGAATCTCAAATGAGAATGGTTGAAGGGCCATATACCACCTGGTCAACCTAGCATTAGAGTCTTTCATAATATTTAATCACTTCAATGGAGCATGATCTGTCACCAAAGTAAAATGGACTCCTGTTACGTAATGCCTCAAGGACTCGATTGCCCACTTTACTGCGAGGCACTCCTTCTCAATCACTGAGTAGTTTTTTTTCCCTCGGGAACAATTTCCTACTCAGAAAAAGGATTGGATGTTCCACTCCCTCAAACCGTTGTGACAACTCTGCCCCTAGATCTATCTCTGATGCATTGGTTTGCACTATAATAGGCCTGTTAAAGTCTGGGCTTCTAAGGACGGGACCCTCTGATAGCCACCTTTTTACCTCCTCAAAGGCTCTCTGGTACTCCCTTGACCATAACACTTGTGTAGGGCACACTTTTTGTGAGGTCTGTTAATGGGGCTGCAACTTCAGAGTAGTTGGGGATGAACCTCCGATAGTACCCTGCTAAATCGAGCAGAGATTGTACATGCATTTTTGTTTGGGGGGTCGGAACTTCTTTCAGGTTAGCTAGCTTGTCGGCTAGTGGCCTTACTTTTCCACCTCCCACTGCATAACCTAAGTATTTGATTTCCGCCTTACCCAAGGCACATTTCTTAGGGTTGGCTGTGAGCCCTGCCTCTCTTAGAGACCTGAGGACCGCTTTCAGCCTATTTAGATGGGCCCGTCAGTGTTTACTATAAATGACAATGTCATCTAGGTAGGCTGTGGCATAAGCCCTATGAGGTCTCAGTACTTAATCCATGAGTCTCTGAAATGTGGGGCTCCATGCAGTCCAAATGCCATTGTCACAAACTGAATAAATCCATGGGAGTGGCAAAGGCTGTTTTGCACTTTATGCTCTAAATGTATTTGTCAGTATCCTTTTGTTAAGTCCAGCGTGGATATATATTCCGTGTTACCAAGGGCGTCAATTAACTCGTCCACCCTTGGCATCTGATATGCGTCAAACTTGGATACCGCATTGACCTTTCGGAGGTCCACACAAAATCTTACCTTCCCATCTGGTTTAGGGACCATAACAAGTGGACTACACCACTCACTGCATGATTCCTCAATCACGCCTAAGTGTAACATTTCTTGTAGCTCCTTCTCTACCAGGGCCTTACGGCTTTCAGGCAACCTGTAAGGACGAGAACGTACTTTTACCCCAGGTGCTGTCTCTATCACATGTGAAACTAAATTAGTTTGCCCTGGAAAATCAGAAAAAACATAATTGAACTGTGTAATTATTTCTAACAAGTCCCCTTTTTGTTCAGCAGACAATTGTTTACCCATTGGGATTTTCTCGTCACTAAAGATGTTCCCCAGTGGGGACCCAGGTCCATTTTCTCCTCCACCAGGTGGATGAATGGAGACCGCTGCACCTTCCAGGGTTTCAGCAAGTCCACATGGTAAATTTGTTTACCCTTCCTGGACCCTGGTTGAGCGATCTCGTAATCCACATCACCCATGCGGCGGAGTACTTCAAATGGGCCCTGCCATTTGGCTAGGAGTTTGCTCTCACAACTGGGTAACAATAACATCACCTTGTCTCCCGGGTGAAACACTCTCATGCGAGCATTTTGATTGTAATGTCTCTCCTGACTGTCCTGAGCTGATCTAAGATTCTCCCAAGCAAAATGGCCGACCACATCTAGGCGCTTCCTAAGGTCTAATACATATTGCAGGGTATTCTTAGAAGGGGACCGCTGTTCCTCCCAGCACTCCTTTAGGAGGTCTAGGATACCCTGGGGTTGGCGGCCATACAGTAATTCAAATGGAGAGAATCCCGTGGAGGCCTGGGGAACTTCCCGCACTGCACATAGCAGAAAAGGGAGAAGTTCACCCCAGGCTCTCTTCTCTGAATCTACAAATTTTCACAGCATAACTTTTAGAGTTCGATTAAATCTTTCCACCAATCCGTCAGTCTGTGGATGGTAGACCGGTGTCCGAACAGTCTTGACCTCTAATAATTATTTTAAGACATCCTGCATAGTTTAGCCATAAAATGTGTACCTTGGTCTGTCAACATAGCCTGGGGAAGTCCAACCCGTGAGAACAGTTCCAACAATTTATTGGCTACTTGCTTCGCCATTGCTGTCCTCAGGGGGAATGCCACAGGATATCTTGTTGCATAGTTGACTATTACGAGAATAAACCTGTGTCCATTCACAGAAGGCTCAGAGGCCCTACCAAGTCTACACCAATCCTCTCAAAGGGAACTGACACCAAGGGTAGAGGAACCATGGGGGCTGTTTTTTGTCCCTTTGGACTAGTTAGCTGGCATTCAGGACCTGCCACACATAACTTAGCAATATCACTATGCATCCCTGGTCAATAGAAGCGGAACGAAATACGGTCCACGGTTTTATCTCTACCAAGGTGACCACCCCAAGGGACAGAATTGGCTAGGGTGAATACAGTTTTAACAAACGCCTTGGAAACCAATATTTGTCTGGTGACTTCCCCTGTTTGTGTCTGCTTGTTCATCCTATACAGGATATCATTCGACAATTCAAAATGAGGGAACACCATTACCCCTTGTGCATTCAATATCTGGTCATCAATTTTTACCACTTTATCATATTGCTTGGCCAGGTCTGGGTTTTCCCTCTGCCTCTGGCGAAAATCAGGGAGACATAGCTCTGGAAAATCCATAGGGCTTATCTCTCCCTGCTTCTGGCCATCCCCAGTCATTACTTGTGACTTATGGAAAAAAATACTGGTGTATATAGCGCTAAAAATGGTGTATATATAAATAAAATGGTGACAGTGCTTCTATGCTACCAAAAATACATATGACATAGGCTGCCAGGTGACACTAACTCCAGGACACAGTTAGTAAAAAACCAAACATATAAAATACAGGCCGGCGCCGTAATAGTCCAAAGGGTGAAACAAAGTCCAATGCTGATATTGTCTCTTTGACTTCTATCTGCAGAAGTGCTGGGATGCTCCAAATTTCTTATAGATGTTACTCCACATGTGTTAGGGAGAAAAACAAAGAAATCACATCATAGTGCAACACAGCTGATACTAACAGTTAGAGTGTGACCAACAAAACATACATACAAGACAAACACCACATATAACAAGTAAGGCTGACTGAAATAAAAATGAGAATTTATTAACACACAAATGATGAGGCAGATGTGGGATCCGGTCGGTAAAAAACAAAATCCTACTTACAGGACTGCCACAGATCATACGCAGAGGATTGAAGTGTGTCTTGTCTTTGCTGCTGCTCCGTCCGATCACGTGACCTCCCAGGAGTTCCTCCCTTCGGCGACCGGAACTGCGTCACTCTCCGCGACACCAGAGCTTCCGGGGGCTAGAGCCCTCTCTCTCTCAGCAATTTAACACCGGATTCGCCGTTCTGGGAGCATCAAACAAGCACCAAACACGTCCTCTCCTTGTAGCATCTGTGTCTCACGTCCTGCTAAGTCTCTGCCACATTGCACATTAAAATCTATACCACGGCCCAACGCGTTTCGTGCGCATGCGCACTTCTTCAGGGGTACGTCACTACGTACTTGATGGTCTTATATACCGACGGGTTAACTGCTATTGGATATAGTGAACTCACATCAGCCTATACACTTATTCTATCAATCATACCTAATGGACAAACAGCCTTACTACACAACACTAAACATACAGATACACTTAAACTGATATCCTAACACCAATGTTCTACAAATATCTACAATGTTCTTATCATTAATACACTGACTTCAAACTTATATTTATAAGGTATGGCCATACCTGCTCCTCACTAGAATCCTTATCACTAAAGTGACCGAGTGTTAATATAATTATTTAAATAAGAACATATATTTATATGATAAAATTAATAAATAGTTATTTTAAAATGTTAAAATTTATTTTAAAAAGACTCCCAATTCAAAATCAATATTTAAACCATTTGGAGAGAGGGTCCTCAGCTCATAGATCCAGTAAGCTTCACGCCTGCTAATCTGTTTGAGCTGATCACCCCCTCTCCAATTGGCCTGCACTGTCTCAATAGCTTGACATTTTAATCCTACTGGGTTCTGGTTGTGATGTACCAGAAAATGATGTGATACACAATGTGTTGTGAGACTTCTTTTGATGTTATAGATATGCTCATAAATCCTTCTTTGATAGCGTCTCCCTGTACGGCCCACATATTGGAGCCCGCAGGGGCACTGAAGTAAGTATATCACAAACTCCGTGTGACAGTTAATAAATGAATTTATATTATAAATTCTTGAAGTCACATTTGATCTGAATGTTTTTGTATTTTGACTAAATGAGCAAGCAGTGCATTTATTACACTTAAAAAAGCCCTTGCTTACATTTTTAGTCACTGGTTTAGGTTGTCCCAATGGACAACTGGGTGCCAGACGTGACTTTATATTCGCAGCTTTTGTGAAAATGATATTTGGTTTAGCTGGAAGACAATGTGCTAAAGTGTTGTCACACAACAGAATTGGCCAATGTTTATTCAGCACCTGGCGTATTTTAGGGGCCATTTCATTATACTGCGTGATAAATGCCAGATTACCATTATTTCCCTTATCTTTTGTATGTTTTTTGTATTCCAAAAGGCTTGCTCTGTCTATTTGATCTACTTGGTTAGCAGCTTCCACAAGTACTCTTTCTGGATATTTCCTAGCCTTGAATTTTTCTTTCAGCTCATTCGCCTGAGTTGCAAACTCCTCCTGATTGGAGCAATTGCGCTTCAAGCGAATGAGCTGTCCCTTTGGGATATTTCATATCCAGGACGGTTTATGCTGGCTGTCTGCCCTTAAATAGTTGTTCGCCTGTACTGATTTGAAATATGTTTTAGTCTGAATTTTGTTATTGATATCTACAGATATATTCAAATCCAAAAATTCTATGTGTTGACTATTACAATTAAATGTGAAGGACAAATCCCTATTATTATTATTTAGATAGATAAAAAAGAGATCTAACTGTTCCTGGCTGCCTGACCACACAAAAAGGATATCGTCTATGAAACGGCGCCAGAGTACAAGGTGAGCCCCAAATGGACAGTTGTTCCAGACATAGTCTTCTTCCCAACTGTCCATAAATAAGTTCGCATAACTAGGGGCAAACCTTGTACCCATTGCCGTTCCACAGATCTGTAGAAAAAATTGTGAATTAAATTGAAAATAATTGTGGCTTAAAATAAACTTAATGCTATCTAATAAAAATGTTTTACGTGCTAGAGGGATAGTGGAGTCTAGGTCTAACCTGCGTGACACAGCTTGACAGCCCTTTCCATTGTCTATAGTAGTATACAGAGATGTTACATCCGCAGTTACCCATATGTACTCAGGCTGCCACTCCAATGCTGCCACTTTAATCCATAAAGATATTAAATGTCCACCTGGCAGGCCTATCATTTCAGGCATATCATCCCTCACTTCTAATTTGTCCCAATTTATAGATCACCATTTGCAACCCATGGTCCAACAGGTCAGGTCTTACCTGCGTGAAACGACTCATGTTCTTCAGATCCTGAGGGACCTGGAGTGGCAGCCTGAGTACAAGTGTAATAAATGCACTGCTTGCTCATTTAGTCAAAATACAAAAACATTCAGATCAAATGTGACTTCAAGAATTTATAATATAAATTCATTTATTAACTGTCACACGGAGTTTGTGATATACTTACTTCAGTGCCCCTGCGGGCTCCAATATGTGGGCCGTACAGGGAGACGCTATCAAAGAAGGATTTATGAGCATATCTATAACATCAAAAGAGGTCTCACAACACATTGTGTATCACATCATTTTCTGGTACATCACAACCAGAACCCAGTAGGATTAAAATGTCAAGCTATTGAGACAGTGCAGGCCAATTGGAGAGGGGGTGATCAGCTCAAACAGATTAGCAGGCGTGAAGCTTACTGGATCTATGAGCTGAGGACCCTCTCTCCAAATGGTTTAAATATTGATTTTGAATTGGGAGTCTTTTTAAAATAAATTTTAACATTTTAAAATAACTATTTATTAATTTTATCATATAAATATATGTTCTTATTTAAATAATTATATTAACACTCGGTCACTTTAGTGATAAGGATTCTAGTGAGGAGCAGGTATGGCCATACCTTATAAATATAAGTTTGAAGTCAGTGTATTAATGATAAGAACATTGTAGATATTTGTAGAACATTGGTGTTAGGATATCAGTTTAAGTGTATCTGTATGTTTAGTGTTGTGTAGTAAGGCTGTTTGTCCATTAGGTATGATTGATAGAATAAGTGTATAGGCTGATGTGAGTTCACTATATCCAATAGCAGTTAACCCGTCGGTATATAAGACCATCAAGTACGTAGTGACGTACCCCTGAAGAAGTGCGCATGCGCACGAAACGCGTTGGGCCGTGGTATAGATTTTAATGTGCAGTGTGGCAGAGACTTAGCAGGATGTGAGACACAGATGCTACAAGGAGAGGACGTGTTTGGTGCTTGTTTGATGCTCCCAGAACGGCGAATCCGGTGTTAAATTGCTGAGAGAGAGAGGCTCTAGCCCCCGGAAGCTCTGGTGTCGCGGAGAGTGACGCAGTTCCGGTCGCCGAAGGGAGGAACTCCTGGGAGGTCACGTGATCGGACGGAGCAGCAGCAAAGACAAGACACACTTCAATCCTCTGCGTATGATCTGTGGCAGTCCTGTAAGTAGGATTTTGTTTTTTACCGACCGGATCCCACATCTGCCTCATCATTTGTGTGTTAATAAATTCTCATTTTTATTTCAGTCAGCCTTACTTGTTATATGTGGTGTTTGTCTTGTATGTATGTTTTGTTGGTCACACTCTAACTGTTAGTATCAGCTGTGTTGCACTATGATGTGATTTCTTTGTTTTTCTCCCTAACACATGTGGAGTAACATCTATAAGAAATTTGGAGCATCCCAGCACTTCTGCAGATAGAAGTCAAAGAGACAATATCAGCATTGGACTTTGTTTCACCCTTTGGACTATTACGGCGCCGGTCTGTATTTTATATACTTGTGACTTATGCCTTTAAGTATGGTCACCTTGAGTCCAAGATTTCTGCAACCAGTCCTGTTTGTCACAGTGTCTTTTCCTCCAAGTCTTTGGAACCCGGTGTCTACTGGGGAACAGGTCTGCCGAGAAGGGGAACAGTTTACCAGGTTTCTCCTGAGCCAGAGAATGAGGCTCCTCCTGAGAGACTGGAGCCATTAGGTTTGAAAAGAAAGGCCAGTCACGGGCGAGCAAAACGTGGGCATGGAGCCAAGGAGCAACTCCTACTTCGTTCCTGGCCTCCTGACCTTTTACCTGTAGCAGAATTTTGGCCGTCGGATACCATTTTACATCGCCGTGTATACACTCTATACTCCATGGGGAGTCAAAGGAAAGCGCGTCAGGCGGTAACAGTTCCTGGAAGTCCAGCTTTTTTCCAGAGCTTGAATCTACAAGGGCCTGGACGGTTTTACCCCCAATCTTGGCTGGAAGTAGCCAGGGCTTGCAACTTTCTCTTGGGAAGGCCGAGACGACTGTCATGCTGAAGGAACAATCCATCTAGGAACAGTCCACAAATCAGTGGCCTTGTTATCCGCAGGCAGAACATGGAGAGTGTTCCCTTGCAGGAGGGTGCCGCGGATACAGCTCAGCTGGACCGGATACTGGAGACCAGGCATCTGATGGGTCCTGTGGGCTACGTCCTCTGAAGTTCCTCTCATTTGGTGACGAGCTGACATCAGGAAGTGGATGAGGATCACGGCAGTGACCGGCGTTTGGACCTCTCCCTTGCTGAAGAGACTGCTCCTTTCATGGCACTTGGCGGTTGCGTATGGAGGGGCTGTAGTTTCCCCGTAGTTCCGGTCTCCCTCTTTGGGCATCCGCAAGTGCCGGTGGAGTTGGATCCGTCGGGTCCAGGACACTCGCCTGATCCTCGGCCCCACGGAAGTTCTTAATGAGACGGTCCGCCAAAGCTAGGGTTTCAAGAGGGTGCAGTAGGAATTGTTCCAAAACAACTTGCTCAAGAATTTCCTCCTTAGTGCGCACCTCGGGTTGTATCCAGTGAGTACACAAGTCCAATAACTGCTGAGCTAGGACCCGGGGTCTCATCTTAGAGGTGTACACTGGCGACACACTTTATTCGAGCTCGGCTAGTCCCACGAATTCGGGTATACTCGGGTGTATTGAGGTTTGTGACTGTTTTCTGCCCGAGTGCATTGCGTTATTTTCCAGGCAGGGATTGAAGCATTTTATTCCCGCTGGCTGCAATACTGCACAGTATATATATATATATACTGCATTACAATTCATGAATTTATGCCATCTGGTAGACACGCGAAGCATTGCAGCCTATTAAATCCTAATCATTATCATTTAACAGATCAGCCGCCCGTCAGCCAGGCATGAACCATGGCTGGGAAGGCAAACGCAACGGGGCTTGTCAGAGGTGAGGAGCGGCGCATTCCAGGTATCTGCCAGGTACATACTGGGTATTTGCTCGAATAAAGTGTGTCGCAGCAGTACTTCAGGTTCCGGAACTGCTGCTGATAAGTCAGACCTTAGCAATCCAGTATGGCGCCTTTTACTTGTTTGTAGTCCATTGCCTGATCCACTGGGAGGCCTGGGCTTCTCCTATGAGGAGAGGTGCCAAAGCGGTTGCCCAGTGATCTGAGGACCAGACCTGGGCTTCGGCAACCCTTTCAAACGTCAGTAGAAAAGCCTCTGGATCCTCATTTTGAGTAATTTCCCTAAGGAGGATGGGGTTTTGTTCGCAAACTCTGGACTGGCAGACCCCTGGGATTGGGTCAGCAACCTGGCCATCCGCTCATCAAGCGCTGCCTGCTGCTGGATTAGGAGCTGGGTTTGCTGCTGCAATAGTCTTTCATCTCTCTCTGCCTGTAGTTGGGCCTGCTCCTGCATTAACAGTCTCTGCTTTCTGGTTTGTTCCTGCATTAACAGTCCCTGCTTTTTGGACTGCTCACACAGAAACTCTTTTAAAAATTCTTCCTTTTTTTTGCGTGTGGCCCTTCAACTGCAAGGGCCTCTCAGCATCCCACTTCTGACACCATATGTTGCAGGGTATATGCAACCACACATGGGTTTCTTGCAAAGGCTTATTTATTGAGCCTTAAAAATATGGCACACAAAAACCAAACAGCTTCTTTTCAGCATACAAAACAGAAAATAAGTCCTGAGCGGGGCTTGGCCCTTTTCCCAACAAGGGCTGTTTAGATTCAGCATAACAGTACAGCAAACAGTTCATCAAAAAAGTATATTGAAGACAGACCTTATTGCAGTAATTCTCCTTCAGTATTTCAGTACTCTCACTGGTTCAGACAGGCTGCATGTGTGTGGTATCCAAGATGTTAATGGGGAGCGCAGATATATATGTGAAAAGAAAAACACAAGCAAAATAGTGCAAATATGTCTCTCAAAAGCTTGATATTCAATGAGTTCTTAGTGGAATCCAGAGAAATTTGTACTTACAAATATCCCATTATACACTTGTACATAAAGGTTTCTTTTATCCCGAAATAGCAGCTTTCACCAAGATGTATGTATATATGTATATACTGGAACCTTATCGGAATAGAACAGAAATACAGGACATAGCAAAGACTGTTCAAATTGTATCTTCTTAAAAAACAAAATATAAAAATGCACTCACATTTTACAAAAAATAATGACGCATTTAGGATATAATATCCTCACCAACAGAACTCTGCTTCCACAATTTGTATGGCATGTGACGCCTGCTCTCACGTGTCTAGAAGGGAATCCCTCAGGCTGACTGGAGATAGAGCTGCAAGCAGACAGATGTCTTTGGATACACCCACCTCTGACGTCGCTCCGAATCATCACATCTACAGGAGGCGCCTTCTAACAGCGTGGAATCAGGAAAGGTGGTGCAGACCGGTCTCAGCTAGTGTGTCCCTCTGCTAATCGATGCTAGATTACACTGTACGCGTTTCACCTATGCAGGTTTCATCAGGAGAATTGTCACTAATATATAATTTAAGCACTTATTATGTCACAAAGGGCCTCATGCAGTAAGCGCCGAAAAGGCTTTTTTTGCCATTTTCCCGCCAAAAATGCTTTTCCGATTCAGTAAGCGCCGATAAGTCTCCAAAATTGGCAATTTTAGTACCCGATAAAATCTTTCCAGCATGCGGCTGCCGATAAGCCATTTTTTGCCACTTTTCGCCACTTTTCGCCACTTTTCGCCACTTTTTTAAATCGGCTGAATTCAAGTAGCCCCGATCAGCTTATCGCTGCTGATCGGCACTCTAGATTTGAGATTTTTACGTCAATTCGTCCCGCCAACTAAAGTTGGCAAGTTGCAGGGGATAAGTATCGGCAAGGTTGCCGGGATGGCACTTAGAAAAAATAGCTCATCTCAACATCTATGGAGTCAATGGAGCGTAGACTTATAACTTTATATGAGGGTTTCCGTGGTATTGTTCTAAATAAAACTTTACTTGGCATTACAGTGTCGATGTTATTCAATTAATCGTGTCACCGCTTACGTTCATTATTGGCAGAACATCTTACTTGTGAATGTTATTATGATTTGCGTGGTACATGACTGTTGATGTTATGCTGTGTCAATGGAAAGTCCTATAGTAAACTCTTAAAGGAACAGTTCACATACTCTGAAAGATGTTATTAAAGTGTCCTGTCTTTGATTCTAATATGCTGTAAAAGATTTGACACATACAGTAGCACCGTTCATGCCCTTTGAAATGTTGATATACATTATATAATGCTTTGAATGGCTAATGCATGATCCAACGAAGAAATAGTTGTTATTCGTAATGTTAACATGTAGTTTGGGACATCCCTCTTTTTATGACGTCAGCAATTGCACACTCAATAACATTGCATGTTAAAATTTGACACTATACAGTGTAATCATTTCATGTAAAGTGCTACACAGATGTATTATAGGACATCAGTTTGCGATTAATTTCACATAATCTATTTCAATTCTCAAGATGCCTTTTATTTATGCACATTAGAATTTGTTAATGTAAACATGTGTCAATCACATGCAAACTTCAACATGTTACAACGTTATTTGTAAAAGTTTATTTCATGGTTGTATCCAAATGAGATTACTGAGTGTTGCGTAAATAAGTCGTACTGTATATGCATTGTTAATTACATAAATATTTTGTGTAAAGTATCTTTATAAAGCTTCACATCACATCTTAGTCAAATATAATCTTGGAATGATTAACCCACAGAATGAATCTGTATTAGTTGTAGTGGATACACGCTTGGACTTCACAAGTGCTATATTTTTATTCACACCATGCACGTATTAAAGTCACGTGACATAATCACATAGCTATTTAAATGAGGACAATTACCTGCTCATTGACAGCTAGAGACCTGAAGATGCTGCGAATGTTCATGAGAAAGCGGAGAATTCTTTTGGAGGAGAGGATAGCAGAGGGGCAGATGTCATAGGGCCAGGAGAGGACAGGGACAGGGGAATGGAGGGACCGGAGTAGAGAGGGAGAGGGACAGGGAGAGGGAGAAGGAGAGGGAGAGGACAAGGAGACGAGAGGCCAAGAGAGAGGAGAGAAGTGGTGCCTCGTCCACATGTGTACCGGGAGAGAACGATTTTAGATGGGATGACTGAGGATGAGATCATCCGCCGTTATCGTTTGAGTTCAGCAGCAATCTTATCTCTTTATGAAGAGATACGTGAAGATTTAGATTTTGTAACAGCCAGAGGTCGTGTATTCCCTGGGCTTGTTAAAATGCTGTGCTCATTACATATCTTGCTTCCACGTCATTCCAGGCAACTGTTGGCATAGTGGGCGGGGTCTCGCAATCATCATTCTCGCGGGCCTTTACCCAGTTTCTATGTGCACTGAAAAGACGCGCTAGGAATTATATTAATTTTCCTACAGAGCAGACAGAGTGGCTGGAAGTGAGAAATGGCTTTTATATCATAGCCGGGATACAATGTGTGATGGGTGCAATCGATTGCACCCATGTTGCCTTGATCCCGCCTAGTCAGAGTGAGCATGCTTACAACAATCGTAAACACTACCATTCCCTAAATGTCCAGGTGGTATGCGATGCCACGATGAAGATTATACATGTGGTAGCCAGATTCCCTGGTTCCAGCCACGATTCCTCTATCCTGAGAAACTCATCAGTTTTCCATGCTTTCGAAGAAGGCTATTTTGGACCTGGTTGACTGGTGGGTGAGTACATATTATGAAGTGTTAGCAACCCAAAATGGTGTAATTTAGAATTTTTTTATGTTTACACATTGTATAATGTTTCTGAATGTTTGTGTACGCTGGATTATAGGTGACTCAGGATACGGAATTAGGCCTTGGCTTTTGACACCGGTGCCTAACCCTCAATCTGAAGCAGAGGACAGGGTATAATGTAGCACACATCTTTACAAGGTCGGTCATTGAGCGGACCTTTGGTCTGCTCAAAACAAGGTTCAGGTGCTTAAATCGAACTGGTGGGGCACTCTAATACAAGCCTGACAAAGTGTCAGATATCGTGATTGCTTGCTGCATTTTGCACAATGTTGCCCTCCGCCATAATATTGAAAGCGAGATACATCATGGCATGGAGGAGGACGCTTCCGTACATATTGCAGGTGACAGTGAGCAAACAGACTGTGGTGTGGAGACACGGCGTAATGTGATCAGCACATATTTCTCATGTAAGCAACTACCAATATGTTCATACAAATATATATAGGTATTCATTCATGTTTCTGAGAATGACATGTTTCCAAATATCATTCACCTAGGAACCGGATGCATATCATACTCCCACCTTTATCTTCTCTGCTGTGTGAACAATGACATTTGGCACGGGTATGTAATACATCAACACGTTGGATACAAATCGCAACACAAACCAGTTTTGTGTGTACCTGAGGGAATAATGTAATGCCAATCTATATTCTGAGTCACATTGATAGTTTTGTATGCCTTAAAGACATCTTAAAAATGTCGCTATACAATAGTTACTTCAATCTTGTAATATAGAAATGTTCACTTTTATTCTGACGTGTGTGACAATGATGTGTAGCATATTGTGTTTTTGATTTCACATTGTTCATATCTCTTCTCAATTTTTATATCACATTGTAATCTGTAACATATGTACTTGAAAAAACACAAATAACATGTGATGCTCATTAATCATAATTCATAATTCTCTTAACCTTTCTATTTTTGACAGTCCTGTTACTCTAATGACTGTTCATCGAATAACATCTGTAACAAGAGGGACAGGTATTGTGATAGTATGTTGAAGCATTGCTGAATGCAAAACTGTTCAGCTTTTAAATATGTCCTTCGTGTATTGTGTCCATGTTGTTGGCTTGAAGTTTGTGTTCTTGGATAGTGTCTGGAAATGTTATGAACTACATTAGATAACCTGTCAGTATTAAGAGTTGACGACATCAATTCATGCACATGAGCGAGGTGAACGGTCAATGCATGTTTTTATGAAATAATCAACATGTGCTAAACATCATTACCATTGCAATATATGTAATTATTTGTTCACTCTCTTTATGTTCATCTTCATTAATACATTGTCACATGTGTATCTTCTACTTAAAGATGTGTGTTGATTTAAAGTACTTCGAATTTGGATAGAACTGTTTATAGCATGAAAACATATTGTTGTCAGTGTTAACATATTTTGATACATTAGTAAACACAATGATAATGTTATCAATAAAAAGTTTATTTGATGAACTCGACTTAGGAATAATGATAATAATCCTTAAGAACAACTGTTAACATACAGTACTAACATTAATGAATTACAACTGGTGACCGTAAAAAAATGTGATACAAATGGGACATGTTTATGTGTGTGTGTGTGTTTCTGTGTAATGCATGTATTTGTTAAGCAATGTATATTTACATACATTAGTGTGTATTTAAATCATACCCTTCACTTAGGTAGGCATGTGTTTAATTACGAATAATAGTAATAATCAAATATTCTTCATCGTGTGTTGTCCATTTTAACACAAAGGTGAATGTGTTAATCAGTTGTACATAACATTTATGACATAATGTATGTTATGTTGGCACAACAATATAGGTGTTAACAAAACATTAACACGTCATTGTTCTTAAAACAAGGTCACAATTTGTATTGTATACTTTCATATACTATGTATAAGAGTAATAAATGTCAATGTAGCGGACAAGATATATAACTTTAAAGCTTCAAATATATACTACAGTATTGTGTTACAATCCTGATAATGTTGTTTGAACATATCATATCACATTATAATACATATAATGTTTGCTAATATTGCATACATATGTAACTATTATTATAATCTATTTGTGTTAGCAAAATCATCATAATATTTATTTGCATAGTATCAAATTACACAGTAGGCTACATAAGTGTCATTGTCGTAATCAGCGTGACAGCGTTTGCAAGCATTGCTACATATTGATTACAATTTCTTGTATAGACGCGTCACACTCTGGTAATATTTTGATTGGTCAACCTCAAATGATATATTGGTCCCATGTATTCATAATCTAAAGCTGTGAAATAGAGTAAAAAAAATTGTTGCAACCTTCCACATTTATGTATATTTCAGCATCATAACGCTCTACTAATCTGCATATGCTTGGCGATCTTAACGCATAAGGTACATATATGTTTCTACATCAAGGAGCAATCTAATCACCAAGAAGAATGTTATATTTCAAAATCCGCTGTTCGCATTAATACAGATATGTGTGTTCCGGTGCCTGAATACATAATAATGTGCGCGCACAACGTGTGTTGCGCGCGCACACAAGTAAGCTGCAGTCAAAGGGGCCTATGCAGAGAGCAGCGGTAAGGTGAATAGCGGCATTTTTTGGAGATAAATGCCTTTAGAAAGGCAGGTACTGGCGAGTTTTAAAAAAGCGCCAATTTTTTTTTTTTTATTTGTGATTCTCACCGCGCGACCGGCGAGAACCTCATTTTTTCGAGAGAGAGAGAGAGAGAGAGAGAGAGACATTGAGAGAGAGAGAGAGAGAGAGAGAGAGAGAGAGAGAGAGAGAGAGAGAGAGAGAGAGAGAGAGAGAGAGAGAGAGAGAGAGAGAGAGAGAGAGAGAGAGAGAGAGAGAGAGAGAGAGAGAGAGAGAGAGAGAGAGAGAGAGAGAGAGAGATTGAGAGAGAGAGAGAGAGATTGAGAGAGAGAGATTGAGAGAGAGAGAGGGAGGGTGGGAACTAAAGGAAATCCGGGAACTGCTCACTACCATCTGCACCAGACTGATGTAAAAATGCATAATACTACCAAAATCACTACCACAAACAAGCATACACCACTACATGCAGAGAAAGAGAAATACAGAAATGACAAGAATGAACGTACCCACATTTATTGTATCAACAAAGACTAGTGTAAAAAAAAAAAAAAAAAAAAATATTATAAATAAACAATTGCAAATTAGCTCACTGGAAGGCATAACACAAGATATATAACCTATACAAAATCCAAGATGGGATCTTTTAAAATTAGCAGCTGGAACATTCAGGGCCTGAATGCGTCAGCATTTGGTTCTAAACCACAAGATCCAGACTTCATAAACAAGTTGATGAGCATAGACATTTTTATTCTCCACGAAACATGGATCCAATCGGAGGAGATGTCTACCATACCTATGGGTTATAGGCAGCTCCTAGTCCCAGCCCAAAAACACAAAAGTGTAAAACGAGGCCGTCATTCAGGAGGAATTATAATATGGTACAAAGAGGAGCTTAACAGCCAAATAAACCCAATGAAGAGAGGAGATACCCACTTATGGCTACAAATAAAAGGCTCCATGTTCACCCATCTATATGACACATACCTATGTGCAGCATACATCCCCCCCTCCGACTGCCCATACTACAATCCAGACATCTTCGAGACCCTGCAGACAGAGGCAATCCACTTTCAGACCCTGGGTAAAGTGCTGATATGTGGAGACCTGAACACCAGAACAGGCAGAGAACAGGATTACATATCTTCAGATGGAAATAACTACATCTTTGGAAATGACACATGTCATAGCTCTGTGACACGTCAAAGAACCAGCTACGACAGTGCAACAAACAAAAATGGTAAAGAGCTCCTAAACCTGTGTCGCGGTCTGGGACTGTACATTACCAATGGACGGACAAGAGGAGACTCTTTGGGTAGATACACATATAGCTCTGTGCTGGGCAGCAGCGTAGTGGACTACGCAATAACCGACATAGACCCACAAGCCATCAGTGCTTTCATAGTTACACCAGCATCACCCCTATCAGACCACAATCAAACCCTGCTCTTTATTAAGAGACCAGACCAACCAAGCACAACACAAAACCCCCTCTCCAACCTTCATAGCCTGAAAGCCACCTACAAATGGACAAAACAGAGCCTCGCGACATACACAGAAACAATCTACATCTTAGAAGTTGGAAACCTACTCCAAAGCTTCCAGGACACAAACTACGAGCAGAACAAACACGGTGTAAACCTAGCAGTAAGAAATCTCACCACAATATTCCATCTAATAGCAAAGACATCAAACCTGAAAAAAACTAGCCCTAACAGACCAACAACAAATGACAAAATCAAAGAAAAATGGTTTGATAAGGAATGCAACACCCTTAGAAAAAGCTTGCGAACAATATCAAACCAAAAACACAGAGACCCAAACAATACAGAACTACGAATGAGGTACCACCAACACCTAAAGCACTACAGGCACACCCTAAGGAAGAAAAAACAAAACCACATTGCCAAAAAACTAGAAAGAATTGAAGAAGCATTAGATGAAAATACTTTCTGGCAAACCTGGAAACATCTGGATACAAAGCAGAATAACAGACACCTGGCCATTCAGAATGGCAACATCTGGAAAAACTACTTCGAGGACCTTTACCAAGAAATCCCAGAAGAAAACCTGACGCAAGAACAAAAACAAATCCTCACCAAACAAACATCACTGGAGAACACTATAAAAGATAACCAAAACCCCCTGGACATACCAATCACAATCCAGGAAATAAAAGAAAAAATACAACTAATAAAAACCAAGAAAGCCAGCGGACCAGATAGCATTCTACAAGAGATGCTGAAGTATAGCAATCCATCTATACAAGAAGCAATACTGAAAATGTTCAACCTGGTCCTCACTACTGGCTACTTCCCTGAACTGTGGAACGAAGGACTGATAACCCCTATCCACAAGAAAGGAGACAGGATGGACCCATCCAATTACAGAGGAATCTGTGTCAGCAGCACCCTGGGGAAACTGTTCAACAGCATCTTGAACAGCAGAATCCTCACCGTCCTGACAGAGCAGAGTGTACTGAGTAAGAGCCAGACAGGCTTCCTGCCAAACCACCGCACCACGGATCACATCTATACCCTTCACAGCCTGATCAATAAACACGTCCACAACACCAACAAGGGCAAAATCTTTGCTTGCTTTGTGGACTTCAAAAAAGCCTTCGACTCCATCTGGCATCCAGGCCTATTGCTGAAAATACTAGAGAGCGGAATAGGGGGGAGAACATACGACACGATCAAAAGTATGTACTCTGAAAACAAATGCTGCGTGAAAGTAAATAACAAAAGGACAGACTTCTTCCATCAAGGCCGTGGAGTTAGACAGGGCTGCAGCCTGAGTCCCACACTGTTTAACATCTATATCAATGAGCTCGCAGCAGCCCTAGAATCCTCCTCAGCACCTGGGCTCAACTTGGCTGGAACTGAGATTAAGTCTCTACTATACGCAGACGACCTGCTCCTGCTGTCTCCAACAGAACAAGGCCTCCAACAGAAACTGGCAATACTAGAAAAATTCAGCCAGACCTGGGCACTCTCTGTGAACCTAGAAAAAACCAGAATAATGGTATTCCAAAAAAAATCAAAAAAACATCCAACCATATCTCAATTCACACTGGACGACAATGCACTGGAACAGACAACGAGCTACACATACCTTGGTCTGACAATCAGCTCATCGGGGAAATTCAACCTGGCCATAAATACACTGAAGGAGAAGACCCGCAGAGCATTTTATGCAATAAGGAAACAGATGTACCACCTCAAACCACCAATAAGAATCTGGGAGAAAATATTCAACAGCATCATCACACCCATCCTTCTGTACGGCAGCGAGGTGTGGGGCCCTGTAACATACCCAGACTCCACAAAATGGGATACCAGCCCAACAGAAATACTGCATCTGGAATTCTGCAAATACCTTCTCCAAGTACACAGGAGTACATCAAACAATGCATGCCGGGCTGAGCTGGGCCGCTTTCCTCTACTGCTCACGGTACAGAAGAGAGCACTGACATTCTGGGCTCACCTAAACACCAGCCATCCACAGACTTACTGCTACAGAGCAATGCAAAATCAGGACCTCCCCACTAAACCCTGTGCCATCAAACAACTTGTCCTCTCACTCCAAGGACAACACCCCACACAGATTAACAACCTGCCGAAAAAAGAAATCAACTCAATCGCCAATGAAATGAAGAAGCAGTATGTGACAAGATGGGAAAATGATATCCAACGCTCAAAGAAGCTGGAGACCTACCACAGCCTACAGAGAGAATACACTCTGGCACCCTACCTACTGAAGGTAAAAGACCCAAAACAGAGACAGACCCTGAGCCAGTACAGAATAAGTGCCCACAGCCTAGAAATAGAAACAGGCAGGCACAGACAGAACTGGAAGCCCCGGGAGATGAGACTGTGCCAAAGATGCGAGCTAGGTGAGGTAGAAGATGAAACTCACTTCTTGTTGCGTTGCACACAATACTCTGAAGTGAGGAGTGCCCACCTAGAGAAACTCACAGCTGTGCAGAGAGGGTTGCTTTTCAGTCTCTCTACTTAGAGCCTGGAGGCTGGGGGTTTTGCTGCTCCCCTGCATCCAGTTTGGATACTGGGACCGAGTACCCACCACGAACAGATAAGACAAACAAATGTTTATTGCTGTATCTAAAAGACTGTATGCTGTATCTAGTGACCCTAAATGAGAGGGCATTGTTTTAAGCTGGGGAACCAGGTTAGTTGGCCCAGCAGCAGTTAGAGAGGCTGATTCTGCTGTGTAGTTAGATCCCTGAATGGGATAGGGTTTCTTTATATGATTTGGTTTTGTTTCTTGATGTAACAGTGTGTGAAATATTATAACACTGATATGAGTAAACCGCTGAAGGTTAATAGCTTAGTCCTCCTGCCTACACATGTTAAAGCTGCAGTCCCTAACTGGGATGAAAATAAAGCAGGCAGAAGCCTGAGTTAAGCAACATAATGCTTTGTATGATCCTGTTATTTGTATAATTAACCCTAGAAGACTGTGTCGGGAAGATCCCAGACAGACGTCAGCGCTACAAAAGAGGGGTATTTGTCACATATGGTGGAGAATGACACTAAAAGGTCTGTGGGTTTGCAAATAAATGTGGGGGTTTAAAATGGCCGCCCAGCCGAAGTAAAAGTACAGATGCTATGAGTGAAGTCTGTCCCACTGTGTATAACCAGTTGTGCTTCCAACATACACAGAGAATGTGTGAAGTGTGGATGTAATAGCACCCTGAACCCAAACAAAAAAAAATTTGGTTTTCTGAAGTAAGTAAAAATTGTAGCTAGCAAGTTGTCCCTGCCGGGTTTCTAAAATGGCTGACGTGAAATGTTTGTTTTGTAACGTACATAACCATGAAAAACAGTGTCCCTTCAGGCCATACGATGATATCGACGACCCGTATGTGGCCCCTGGAAGAGAGCCATACCCACAGATGAATTTAGTATGCTGGGACTGTCATGAAGTAGGTCATATGGAAGATGTGTGCCCCCAAATTTTCAAAGACAAGCAGCTGCAAAAGCAAGCAATGCCCTGTGAGTGCAAGCAAGATGTGGAAGCTACCAGTGAGTGTGTGCCCAGTACCACTGATATCTCTGGAGCTAATAAAGCAAAAAGAAAGAAGAAGAAAAAGAAAACTGTTCCTCAAGTCACAGGGGAATTGACCGAGCCACTTGAACCTGCGCTGTCGGGACATGCGTCAGAAAGGCGCCGAGATGTGCTGCAGACCGGAGTGATGGGCAAAATTGTCATGGGAATGGTGCAAAGGGATGCTGAATCCTTGATCCAGGATAAAGAGGCTTTAATTTCTGCACTCCAAGCTGCCCGTCATGATTATGAACTCCTGTGGCAGGGATTGATGAAGGAGCAAGAAGTGAACGCCGAGTTACAGAAGTGTATACTCCCAGCTTTACAAGAGTACGAGGCTTTGAAGAAAACAGAGTGTCTCTTACGGAGTGAGTTGGACGAGGTGACGACTAGTCTGGAAAAGGCCAACACCGTAATTGCCACCATGGATGAAAAACAGATTAAGTCTGACAAATTGATTGCTATCCTAAAACAGAAATATAGGAAGGCTCTACAAGAGGTTCACGCGCTCAGCACAGAGATGCAACACTCACACCTGGAGGGCCATGGTCTGAACACAGAGCTGGGAATGTTGAAGGAAACCTGTGAGAATGCCCTGAGTAATTTAGAGACTGTAAAGAGAGAGAATGTAATTCTGACACAGAAAAATTCAGACTTGACTGACCAGATCAGTGAAGGTGATGAGAAGCTTCACCAAGCAGGAAAAGTGGAGTAGCAATTGATCCAGGAAAAGTTAGAAATGCAGGAAGCACTGCAGAATGCAGAGTGTGTCCAACGTGTTTCCCTGGAACAGCACACACAAGCAGCACACCTATGGCAGAGACAGCTGCAAGAGCTATGTGCAAGTCTGCAAGTGGCCAAGGAGAAGCAGCGAGTTCTACAGGAAGCAAGTGACCAGGCCACTGACCAAGTACTAAAGAAAATATAGGGTGCTCAGACCCAGGACGACTCTGTTCAGTTCAGTGAGTGATAAACATTTAACCCTGGAGATACCAGTGGGAGTGGGTGGTGAATATATAGACTTGTAAGTCCTCAATAACAGCTGTTAAACTTAACCATAAGAGTCTAAACACCATGAAGAACCCACTCACGTCATCTCCAGGGGTGATGGAAAGGCGTGCCAGCCATGAGGGATCCGAAGTCCAGTGATAGGCAGAAGGAAAAAACGAATGGCGCACAGCCAGGGAGCCAGGTGTAGAGTAAAACTGCTTCTTTATTTGTGCATGCAGAGAGACAACAGGAGATCCCCTTGATGGGACAAGGACAGGAACCTCCTACGCGTTTCGGACCTGGGGGTCCTTTATCAAGGAGTGTGGGGTGTGCTGGGATAAGGCACCTTAAATACCTGAGCAATAATAGGTGAATTGAGAAAATCTGTGCGAAATTGGCCCTCCGTCCAGTGCGCATGCGCGTGACGTCACTCGTGGCGCCGCGCCGACCACCCAAAGGCTTGTGGGTAAGGACCGCCCATGGTGAGTGTCCGCGCATGCTCAGACTGGAACGTGAGGCTAGCAAAGCTCATCCAGTCTGTATCACTACTCCTGCCCTCAGTGACATCACCGCGGGTCTCCGATTGGCCGGTACATGTCGCTGCATCACCAATGATGGTGCTGAACAGCCGTCATTGCACCAATCATACCAGGTCCCCTGCGCTCACACTAAAGGCTATTGCAGTGTACACAGACTGGGGCTGACTAAAATAAACACTCACTAATGCCCCACAACAAGAGCAAATCCATATAAACAAATCTTAAGATATACTTGTTGTGAGTTGGTGTTCTCATCCCTGCTGATCCCACATATAAAAAGACATACAGTGTAACATATATGACACCCTACTAAAATAACCACAACAATATCCTCATTATGCACTGTGCATTTTGAGATATTGTTCAAAACATATCTATACAAAGGATTAAATTAAAAACAAAATATACATTAAGCAAGACTTTTTTTGTATGCCTTTACTTCCAAGTCCCCAAGGCTGAGGAAGAACAAATGTATGTTACTTTAATACAAGCAATTATCACTCTGCTTTGCTAATAAGCCATCAACATGATTAATATTACACAAACAGGTTGTATTTCCAACTGTAGGCGACTTAAGGTACTTGGTTTAAAGTTACAATTTTATAACTATAATTTTGACCACTATCAATTTTTTGAGATTTTCCAAGGGTTCCCAATTTCTTTGGGGGTAGAGTGCAACCGTAGTCAAAGCAAGACCACCATGAGTTATCTCACACCGAGTGAATTAGTATTATGCTGGGAAGAGGATGCTAATCTTTTTATTTTCTATCTATAATATAAGAGTGTTGTAATATAATTGATTAATATTTATGCAAAAAATGGGACAGGTTCCATTCTACGTTTAGACCCCAGGGAGTTCTAGTCTGGAGCATGAATATCCAGTAAGCCTCCCTGCGGTCTAGGAGGTTGAGCAAATCACCTCCTCTTTCTTTAGGGAAGATTTTTTCAATTCCCTGTATTTTTAGCCCATTGATGTTACCTTTAGGGCAATGTGTAAAATGTTTGGAGACCGGATGGGATGTGTCCCCTTTCTTGATGAGTCTGATATGTTCTAGTATTCTATTTTTTAGGGGTCTGATGGTCCTCCCTACGTAATTTATTCCGCACCCACAGGTCAGTAGATAGATTACATATTGAGTATCACAATTTATGAATTACTTGATCGGGAAGTTCTGATTGGATCTATAACCTCTGAATTGTTGTGAGGGTGTCACAAAAGGACAGATCTTGCATCTCCCGCATCTGTATGATCCCTTTGTAACAAATTTTCTGGTAGAGGGGGGGGAGGACGCCACATAGCTGGGTGATATATAAGCAGCAATAGTTTTTGCCTTGCGGTAAACAAAGCGGGGGCCCTTCTCCACACAGTCTTTTAGGCTCCCATCCATTTGGAGGATGTTCCAATGATTACGAATAATTCTCTGGATTTGATTACTACATTTATTGTATTGCGTAATCATCAGTGGAACATCCTCCCTCATGAAGTTGGTGCCTCTGTTGGTTTTATCCTTACTTAAGGCTAATGGGTCCTTGGTTAGATCCCCCTGTCTGTTTTTTAGTAGATCCTCTCTATTTGTTAATGCAACCTCTTTTCGTATATTATTCAAACGCTCTAGATTATACCCTCTCTGATGAAAGCGATGGCACAATTCCTCAGACTGACGAGAAAAAGCCTCCTCTGTAGAGCAATTCCTCCTCAGTCTGAGGAATTGGCCCTTGGGGATACCTCTAATAACGGCAGGTGGATGACAGCTGTCGGCTCTTAATAGCATATTTCTTGCATTGGGCTTTCTAAATGTCTCTGTTTGTATTTGGCCTTTGATATCAATGAATAATCGGAGGTCCAGATAGTCAATGTGTTGTGTATTGTAAATGTGAGTAAAGGCTAAATTTAAATCATTTTTGTTGATATAGTGAAAAAAATTGTGCAGAGTGTCTAAATCCCCATCCCAAATCATAATCAGGTCATCAATGAACCTTCTGTAGAATATAATGTGCTTACGAAAAGGATTGGTGCTCGAAAAAATAAACAGTGATTCCCACCACCCCATAAATAAATTAGCATACACCGGTGCAAAACTCGTGCCCATTGCAGTGCCCCTCTGTTGTAGGTAAAATGTGCGGTCAAATAAAAAATAATTGTGTGTCAATAAGAAATTTATGGCATCTAAAATAAATGCTGTGTGAAAGTGATTGCTGTCTGGACCCCCGATAAAGTGCTCAACAGCTGTCACCCCCTGATCGTGTCTTATCACTGAGCAGAGGGACGTAACGTCCATAGTTACCCAGATAAAGTGTGGGTTCCATTTAACATTGGTTAATTTTCTAATGAGGTCCCCTGAATCCAACAGGAATGAAGGTAGGCTTTTGACAAAAGGTTGAAGATATTTATCAATATATTTTGATAAACCATCTCCCAAAGATCCAATAGACGAAATGATTGGTCTCCCCGGGGGGTCGACCAATGTCTTATGGACCTTTGGGAGATGGTAGAAGACTTGTATAATTGGATTTGGATTCCATAAAAATGCATTTTCAGTTTTATTTAATACTTGTGTGATTGCCCCCACCTCTAACAATTCTTTATATGACTTCAAAAAACTCTCTGTGGGATCATCTGGTAGTGCAGAGTAGGTGGTGGCATCCCCAAGTTGCCGATAGGCCTCCTTGAGGTAGGCAGCCCTACTCTGCACTACCACCGCTCCTCCCTTGTCCGCATTCTTTATAACAATTTTTGAGTTCTTTTGCAAAGAAAATAAAGCCTGCTTTTCTGTGTAGTTCAGATTATGTTTACCCACATTTGTTAGGGAATAACCCTCTGCCAAGATGCGCAAGTCCCTAATGACCAAATTCTCGAACGTAGTCAAGAATGGGCCCTTAGAGAATTGAGGATCAAATAAGGAACCTTTTTTGAGGTTAGACCTCCAATTGCTAAACTCCGGAATCACAATCTGTTCAGGTGAAACATCATTATCATGCAATAATTCTTCAAGGTCCAACATATCTTGGAGGTCACAAGCCTCTCTAAATGAGGGAATTTGAGGGGCTGGAACCCCTGATGGTACTTCAAGATCTTCCGGATGTGGTGTAAGTGGGGGTCCAGGTAAAACGATACCCCCCACAGTGTCCAGTGAACTATCGTTTGAGGGACCCACAAACTGAGAACGTTTATGAAAAAATGATTTTAAAGTTAATTTACTCACAAATTTGTGGACATCTATAGCGGTGTTAAACAGATCAAAGTCCATTGTTGGTGCATATTTTAGTCCTTTTCTAAGGAGTGACAATTCTGCGGTGGTTAAATCCTCCCCTGATATGTTTATAACATCTATTTCTTGGTTGGTACTCACTTCTTCCTTTTGGCCGGCCATCTGCCGCCCTCTCTTCTTTCCTCTCCTGGTTATTTTTGATTTTTCTGGAAGAGAGGGAAGTTTTTTTGCTGCTGTTGGTGTCTGGAGGAGGATTGTTGAACCATTCCGCTTTCATGATAACTTCTTGTATGGTCAGCTCCTGTTGATCTGGATCTGGAAGGTTCCACTGGACCATCAGAATGGTGTCCTGATTTCTCAGTCTGAAAAAAAGAAACTGAGTGCGAAAGGTTATCCACATCTGAAAAGTCAGAGTCTCCACTTGTTTGATCACTATTTTTTGATTTCAGTATAGATTTGCGTGGGGTTGACCGCATAACTTTTTCCCTTTGCTGTTGATTTTTCTGAGAGCCCTGATTCACCCTGTCTCTGATAGGGTTAACACGCTGCCAACTGTAAACTTGCTTCTTCTCATAGTCGGTGCGGTCCCTATCATATTTGACCTGTTTTTTTGCAGTAATATCTTCCTCTGCTTTTAACACTGTTTCAGATAATATTCTATCATAGTTTTTGAAACCTTCCAAATCTTTGAATTTTTGTAATTGTGATTGGAGTTCTTTGATTTGAGTTTGCAGATTTTTTCTCTCGTTTACTTTTTGTTCAATGATAAGCTCCATTAACTTGAAGCTACACTGGTCTAGTGTAGAAACCCATTGTTGTTCAAACTGGGGGGTGGTAAACCCAAATGTTGGCACTTTTTTTTACACGTAGGCCCCTGGGGATTCTTTTATTCAGTATGTAATTTTCCATAGAAATGATATCCCACCAGGCTCTGATACTCAAAATCAAAAGTCTCTCCAACCTTTGGAAATGTGTTTTTAAGTCTGAAATGTCTTTGGTGTCAGCATCAACTACCCGTTCAAACACTTGTTGTGCCCTTTTCTTTCTTATTGAGTCATCCCAACAGTTTAAGGCATACATTGTAGATTCCTCTTCTGCTGTCTCATTGTCCTCCATCTCAGCCATAATGATCAAAAGAATGGATAACCACAAGTTGTTAATAATCTTTCAGAGACACAGGAGGATATCCATGCACTAATCAATAAGATTTGTTTAAAACGTTCATTCCATACACCTGCTCATAAAATAAACTTGATTGTAGATAGGGGAGTCAAACGTGGTGAGCTAACCCCAATGTAGGGAAGTCAGATAATAAAGAGAATATAGGGTGCTCAAACCCAGGACGACTCTGTTCAGTTCAGTGAGTGATAAACATTTAACCCTGGAGATACCAGTGGGAGTGGGTGGTGAATATATAGACTTGTAAGTCCTCAATAACAGCTGTTAAACTTAACCATAAGAGTCTAAACACCATGAAGAACCCACTCACGTCATCTCCAGGGGTGATGGAAAGGCGTGCCAGCCATGAGGGATCCGAAGTCCAGTGATAGGCAGAAGGAAAAAACGAATGGCGCACAGCCAGGGAGCCAGGTGTAGAGTAAAACTGCTTCTTTATTTGTGCATGCAGAGAGACAACAGGAGATCCCCTTGATGGGACAAGGACAGGAACCTCCTACGCGTTTCGGACCTGGGGGTCCTTTATCAAGGAGTGTGGGGTGTGCTGGGATAAGGCACCTTAAATACCTGAGCAATAATGGGTGAATTGAGAAAATCTGTGCGAAATTGGCCCTCCGTCCAGTGCGCATGCGCGTGACGTCACTCGTGGCGCCGCGCCGACCACCCAAAGGCTTGTGGGTAAGGACCGCCCATGGTGAGTGTCCGCGCATGCTCAGACTGGAACGTGAGGCTAGCAAAGCTCATCCAGTCTGTATCACTACTCCTGCCCTCAGTGACGTCACCGCGGGTCTCCGATAGGCCGGTACATGTCGCTGCATCACCAATGATGGTGCTGAACAGCCGTCATTGCACCAATCATACCAGGTCCCCTGCGCTCACACTAAAGGCTATTGCAGTGTACACAGACTGGGGCTGACTAAAATAAACACTCACTAATGCCCCACAACAAGAGCAAATCCATATAAACAAATCTTAAGATATACTTGTTGTGAGTTGGTGTTCTCATCCCTGCTGATCCCACATATAAAAAGACATACAGTGTAACATATATGACACCCTACTAAAATAACCACAACAATATCCTCATTATGCACTGTGCATTTTGAGATATTGTTCAAAACATATCTATACAAAGGATTAAATTAAAAACAAAATATACATTAAGCAAGACTTTTTTTGTATGCCTTCTCTTCCAAGTCCCCAAGGCTGAGGAAGAACAAATGTATGTTACTTTAATACAAGCAATTATCACTCTGCTTTGCTAATAAGCCATCAACATGATTAATATTACACAAACAGGTTGTATTTCCAACTGTAGGCGACTTAAGGTACTTGGTTTAAAGTTACAATTTTATAACTATAATTTTGACCACTATCAATTTTTTGAGATTTTCCAAGGGTTCCCAATTTCTTTGGGGGTAGAGTGCAACCGTAGTCAAAGCAAGACCACCATGAGTTATCTCACACCGAGTGAATTAGTATTATGCTGGGAAGAGGATGCTAATCTTTTTATTTTCTATCTATAATATAAGAGTGTTGTAATATAATTGATTAATATTTATGCAAAAAATGGGACAGGTTCCATTCTACGTTTAGACCCCAGGGAGTTCTAGTCTGGAGCATGAATATCCAGTAAGCCTCCCTGCGGTCTAGGAGGTTGAGCAAATCACCTCCTCTTTCTTTAGGGAAGATTTTTTCAATTCCCTGTATTTTTAGCCCATTGATGTTACCTTTAGGGCAATGTGTAAAATGTTTGGAGACCGGATGGGATGTGTCCCCTTTCTTGATGAGTCTGATATGTTCTAGTATTCTATTTTTTAGGGGTCTGATGGTCCTCCCTACGTAATTTATTCCGCACCCACAGGTCAGTAGATAGATTACATATTGAGTATCACAATTTATGAATGACTTGATCGGGAAGTTCTGATTGGATCTATAACCTCTGAATTGTTGTGAGGGTGTCACAAAAGGACAGATCTTGCATCTCCCGCATCTGTATGATCCCTTTGTAACAAATTTTCTGGTAGAGGGGGGGGAGGACGCCACATAGCTGGGTGATATATAAGCAGCAATAGTTTTTGCCTTGCGGTAAACAAAGCGGGGGCCCTTCTCCACACAGTCTTTTAGGCTCCCATCCATTTGGAGGATGTTCCAATGATTACGAATAATTCTCTGGATTTGATTACTACATTTATTGTATTGCGTAATCATCAGTGGAACATCCTCCCTCATGAAGTTGGTGCCTCTGTTGGTAGTGTGGAGAAGGGCCCCCGCTTTGTTTACCGCAAGGCAAAAACTATTGCTGCTTATATATCACCCAGCTATGTGGCGTCCTCCCCCCCCTCTACCAGAAAATTTGTTACAAAGGGATCATACAGATGCGGGAGATGCAAGATCTGTCCTTTTGTGACACCCTCACAACAATTCAGAGGTTATAGATCCAATCAGAACTTCCCGATCAAGTCATTCATAAATTGTGATACTCAATATGTAATCTATCTACTGACCTGTGGGTGCGGAATAAATTACGTAGGGAGGACCATCAGACCCCTAAAAAATAGAATACTAGAACATATCAGACTCATCAAGAAAGGGGACACATCCCATCCGGTCTCCAAACATTTTACACATTGCCCTAAAGGTAACATCAATGGGCTAAAAATACAGGGAATTGAAAAAATCTTCCCTAAAGAAAGAGGAGGTGATTTGCTCAACCTCCTAGACCGCAGGGAGGCTTACTGGATATTCATGCTCCAGACTAGAACTCCCTGGGGTCTAAACGTAGAATGGAACCTGTCCCATTTTTTGCATAAATATTAATCAATTATATTACAACACTCTTATATTATAGATAGAAAATAAAAAGATTAGCATCCTCTTCCCAGCATAATACTAATTCACTCGGTGTGAGATAACTCATGGTGGTCTTGCTTTGACTACGGTTGCACTCTACCCCCAAACAAAATTGGGAACCCTTGGAAAATCTCAAAAAATTGATAGTGGTCAAAATTATAGTTATAAAATTGTAACTTTAAACCAAGTACCTTAAGTCGCCTACAGTTGGAAATACAACCTGTTTGTGTAATATTAATCATGTTGATGGCTTATTAGCAAAGCAGAGTGATAATTGCTTGTATTAAAGTAACATATATTTGTTCTTCCTCAGCCTTGGGGACTTGGAAGAGAAGGCATACAAAAAAAGTCTTGCTTAATGTATATTTTGTTTTTAATGTAATCCTTTGTATAGATATGTTTTGAACAATATCTCAAAATGCACAGTGCATAATGAGGATATTGTTGTGGTTATTTTAGTAGGGTGTCATATATGTTACACTGTATGTCTTTTTATATGTGGGATCAGCAGGGATGAGAACACCAACTCACAACAAGTATATCTTAAGATTTGTTTATATGGATTTGCTCTTGTTGTGGGGCATTAGTGAGTGTTTATTTTAGTCAGCCCCAGTCTGTGTACACTGCAATAGCCTTTAGTGTGAGCGCAGGGGACCTGGTATGATTGGTGCAATGACGGCTGTTCAGCACCATCATTGGTGATGCAGCGACATGTACCGGCCTATCGGAGACCCGCGGTGACGTCACTGAGGGCAGGAGTAGTGATACAGACTGGATGAGCTTTGCTAGCCTCACGTTCCAGTCTGAGCATGCGCGGACACTCACCATGGGCGGTCCTTACCCACAAGCCTTTGGGTGGTCGGCGCGGCGCCACGAGTGACGTCACGCGCATGCGCACTGGACGGAGGGCCAATTTCGCACAGATTTTCTCAATTCACCCATTATTGCTCAGGTATTTAAGGTGCCTTATCCCAGCACACCCCACACTCCTTGATAAAGGACCCCCAGGTCCGAAACGCGTAGGAGGTTCCTGTCCTTGTCCCATCAAGGGGATCTCCTGTTGTCTCTCTGCATGCACAAATAAAGAAGCAGTTTTACTCTACACCTGGCTCCCTGGCTGTGCGCCATTCGTTTTTTCCTTCTGCCTATCACTGACCAAGTACAACTGCTACAGGAATGGCTGAGTACCCAGTATGTCCCCACAGAGCAGCACGAGGAGATGAATGCCATGTTGTGCGCCACAAGGGCATCTCTGGGGGCGGAGCTTAGAAGCCAGGTGGCTCTGTATGAGAGGGAACACGAAAAGGAAACAGAGTTAAACCTTGCTCTGATACAGATGACAGACGTGGAATCGCGACTCAACTCCAAAGAAGTTGAATTAGCAGCCGCACTGAGTGGAAAAAGAAATATAGAAGGACAGCAACAAATATGCTACCAGGACATAGGAGAAGCTGCTAGAGTGGTTCAGTCGGGATATCAATCCTACCTCCTAACCAAGCAAGCTGTACGTTCCTTTACACGTAAACTCAATGCCCTCACTGATGACAAAGAGGAAGGAGAAATAATTGACTTTGATTGTGCTGCTGTTATTCCAGAAACAGATAGGCATTATCCTGGGAATACTGAGAATATACTCCCTGATCTGGGATTCAAAAATCCAGATCCTCAATTTCATTTACGTTGTCCAGATGATTATCAAACTAGTGAACACACCCAGGCCACCACAGAAGATGTTTTAGCCAAGTGGGTGGCAGTTTCAGAAAACACAAACTTGATGAAAGATCCTGATGACGTTGTTAATATGGACTACATTTATACAGAGGCAACTAGGTCTCCAAAACCCAATGGCCTGGTAATGGCCCCAAAAGGGAAATCAAAGATTGAAAAGAAAAAGCGACGAAGGTCAATGCTGCGCCTGAATAGTTCCATATCTCGCCACTCTGGACCACAGTGTGGAGCCAAGGAGAATCCGGTCCGGGTGTTTCGTCAGTGGCTGAAGAAACAGTCCAGTCATTTGCAGGATGCAGCGGGCGTTGAAATGAAGTCAGAGGATGTAATGGACTGGAAATCAAGAAGGAAAAAAAATGTGTGGGAACTGACCGATTTTATGTTACACGTGCAGACTATGTCACAGACAGTTTACCCTTGCAACATAATTCACTACTACAGTTATACTATATTAGGCCTCTAGAATAAGCATTTTGTAAATATTGCAATGTTGTATTGTTTCTCTGCGTTGAAAATGTAGCTAAACTACAAATTACTATACAGGGTTGATGGCCCTTTTGGTTGCTAAACATGGAAGGGAAGGGGAGGGTTAATTCCCACTTGTGATGCTAACCAGGAGTAGGCAATGTTTGATCATGATATAAAAATATAAACATCTTCATAGCATAGGACAGTTCATAAGACTCAGGATTCCAGATAGTCCAATGTTAAACACACTCCCATAGATTATGCCACTAGCCATATAGGTAAGTCTTATGTGGTGGTCTAGGTAACCGTGTGTAGGACTGATCACATAAATGAAGTAAATGGATTACTCACTGCTGACCTTGGGGATATCCTGGTCCTGTCCTGCGTGTTCCTACCAAGGAACAATTGAAGAGAGTACAGGGAAAACGGCGGTGCATCTACTGCTGCTGCTGAAGATTAGAAACCACAAACTGCAAACCACAAAATATCCTAGGTGCAAAAATTTATTTTAGGGCATAGTAACAGCCAAAAAGAACACTCTGACGCGTTACTCTTTGATAAAGCGTGGGATACCACGGCAAACGCGTCAGAGTGTTCTTTTTGGCTGTTACTATGCCCTAAAATAAATTTTTGCACCTAGGATATTTTGTGGTTTGCAGTTTGTGGTTTCTAATCTGCAGCAGCAGCAGCAGCAGCAGCAGCAGCAGCAGCAGATGCACCGCCGGTTTCCCTGTACCCTTTTGGTTGCTAGAAATATATTTTTGAAAATAGTTCCCTAATAGAGGGCAACAAAATATGTTTGCCAAGTATAGTCTCTTATGACGAAACCTATTGTCCATAATTGCCGTGAAAAAGGTTCATATTCATGTCAAGTGAATGCTAAATGTTGTACTGGGGAGTTAGCTCAAGTATTTCAGGTAGGACGCTCACCCCAGTGAGGTCCATGGCCGCTCACCCCAGTAGGTGTGAGCTGGGGAGGGGGATATGTGACATAGTCCAAAGATATTAGGCAGCATTCTGCCCGGTTTTAGGTCAAAAAGTGCAGGAATAGTGCAAAATTATCCGTTCCACAGCTTCACATTTACTCAGGCTGGTGGATGGAAAATCCAGACTACAGTTTACAATGTGTCTAGTTCTCCATCACCTGCTCTCCTAATCACTAGAACAGGTATTTAGAGCAGAGAGGGTTGCTTTTCAGTCTCTCTACTTAGAGCCTGGAGGCTGGGGGTTTTGCTGCTCCCCTGCATCCAGTTTGGATACTGGGACCGAGTTCCCACCACGAACAGATAAGACAAACAAATGTTTATTGCTGTATCTAAAAGACTGTATGCTGTATCTAGTGACCCTAAATGAGAGGGCATTGTTTTAAGCTGGGGAACCAGGTTAGTTGGCCCAGCAGCAGTTAGAGAGGCTGATTCTGCTGTGTAGTTAGATCCCTGAATGGGATAGGGTTTCTTTATATGATTTGGTTTTGTTTCTTGAAGTAACAGTGTGTGAAATATTATAACACTGATATGAGTAAACCGCTGAAGGTTAATAGCTGAGTGCCTCCTGCCTACACATGTTAAAGCTGCAGTCCCTAACTGGGATGAAAATAAAGCAGGCAGAAGCCTGAGTTAAGCAACATAATGCTTTGTATGATCCTGTTATTTGTATAATTAACCCTAGAAGACTGTGTCGGGAAGATCCCAGACAGACGTCAGCGCTACAAAAGAGGGGCGTTTGTCACAATATATATATATATCTCCTATATATAGGGAACCATGTTAAAAATGGTTATTGAGGCAAAAAGTGACACTGTGTGCTCATTTGCATGTCATTTCCCAGAATCCCTTGCTACAGTGGAAGTGATGTATGCTGGGTGATAATGGGGAAAGGCGGGGTTGCAGACCTGCCTAAGACATGCAGATGAGCAAACAGCTATATTTGCATATATATATATATATATATATATATATATTAGATAGAGAGAGAGACATAGAGATATATAAATACAGGATATATAGAAATATATATATATATATATATATGTATATATAGAGAGAGAGAGAGAGAGAGAGAGAGAGAGAGAGAGAGAGAGAGAGAGAGAGAGAGAGAGAGAGAGAGAGAGAGAGAGAGAGAGAGAGAGAGAGAGAGAGAATACAGAGAAAGAGACAGAGATACAGAGATAGAGATATAGAGAGAGAGATACAGAGAGAGATACAGAGAGAGAGATACAGAGAGAGAGAGAGATACAGAGAGAGAGATACAGAGAGAGAGATACAGAGAGAGAGAGACAGAGAGAGAGAGACAGAGGGGGCTATGCACTAAGCAGTCGTTTTAAGAGCGCAAAGTGCTCTTAGAACGTGAAGCTCTATTCACTAAGCCGCGCTAACAGGCACTTTGCGCTCTAAAACTGACTTTTTCTTGAAATTTTTTCAAAGTCCAACTTTGCTCGTACGATCAGCTGTTTGCGCTGAATCCTGCCCTTCTGCGGGATTCACTAAGCAACGCAAACTGATCGTACGTGAAAATTGCGCTGAATAAAGCTCACCAGCTAAAGGCTGGTGATAAAAAAGCAGAACTTAGAAAAAAAATCTTTGTTTACCTTTTTGCATGCGCAACACCCATACAACAGGCCGGCAGGTGTCCCCGGCTGACCCCGCAGGGGTCCGGGGGTCCCCGGCTCACCAAGCGGGGGTGCGCTAACAATGTTGCGCCTCCAAAAATAATAAACAATATTAATAACTATTGGCTCTAGTACACCATGTGACAGAGGCTTGGGGAAGAACGGATGTGACGTCATTGAAAACCTGTCACACGGTACTAGAGCCAATCAGAGTTGGGATGTATTTCCCACGCTCTGATTGGCTATCGTACCATGTGAGGCCGGCCATCTTTGTTTTGATGACGTCATCTTAAAGGCAATTGAAGCACAGCCATTCTGATTGGCTGTGCTTTCATTGCCTTTAAATGACGTCATCATTTTTTTTTTTTCGGACAAATCACATGTTTTTCATGGCCCAATCAGGACCGTGGGAAACATTTGACCAAAATGTGATGTCATAGGCCTATATAAGCCTATGTCGCCTCATTTTGAAGCCAGTCGCCGAGGAGGGAATATCTCCCCTCCTAAGAAGAGAAGAAGGGCGTGGCGTAAGAAGATGGAAGAAGACGGAAGAAGACAGAGAAGACCCCAAAGAAGACACCAAGCTTGACGGGAAGGATTACAAATAGAAGAAAAAACACACAGACGTGGATTGTAAGGGTTTATTTTTTTATGGTTACCTGTGGATTGGTTCCTGTGCTTCTGGGTCGCCTGGATTTCGGTGAGTGGGCATCTAATGGTGAGTAAACAAAAGAAAAGTTTATTATTTTTACTTTTACAGGTTTTTTTATTTTTGATTCATGTCTTTTATTTTTTCAGTCCCATTTAATGCCCGTGAATGTAGCTATGTACCTATGTATATAAATACATTCACGGACACTGAATAGGTGTATTCTATGTGATTTTTGTATTTAAATGCATTGTATTTTATGCTCTATTATTGCCGCTGTATGTTATGTTTATCTATCTATATGGATAGACATACAGGGATAATAATTGATTGTTTTGCTAATATTTAGGTTCTTTTCATGTATGGCTAATGTATTTATCTGCTTTATTATGTCATTGTTGGGAATAATGTAATTTGTATTAGCGACAGGTTACGTGTAATGTCTTCTTTCTGGTAGTTAGATTAGAATGATGGTGGTTACTTTAAATTAGAATTCTTTTGGCAATGGTTTGGCTTTAGGAATTGAATAGGGAATTGTATAATTGATTTGTATTGTATTGTAATTGTTTGAGGAAATGGATTAATTGATTGATGCTAATTGTATTGATGTTGCTTAGTTTCTCTTTGATTTTCATGATGGCATTGCTGGTTGGGGGACATTGTTCATAGTGTATTTTATTGTTACATATATTTTGCATAGTGTTACATGATGCACAGATTAATTGCTTCATGTACACACTCAATGCAATTGTGTGACATTTCATATGCATTTGTGTAGCTGCCGGTTTGTTGGGTTATATTTACAATCGATGCTGGATTTATTTTAACATGCAATGTGGTGATTTTAAAATTAAAAATTCATGGTTTGATTGATGCATGTTTTATGTGTTTCATAATGGGCAAATAATCTATTATCCATATCTGGATAATAGTTATTTTGCACATTATTGTACTGTATGTGTTGGGGGGGAGGGAGTGATGTATAGAATGTAGATAGGTTCGGTTTATTTATTTTACATTCAGGGTTTGTTCCTTTGGTCTGCGTGAGACCTCTGGAGACCACCTGCGGTATCATCGGGTATCTCACGGGTATCAAACTGCGTGGTCCACGGGTGACACCTGCGGGGATGAAGCGGTGGCCCCACATCTGTGGGGGCACAGCGGACCCGTAGTGTGCGGGGAAGAACCGGTGGCCCCACATCCGTGGGGGCACCGCGGACCCGTAGTGAGCACCCTTTGGTCCCCAGAACCCTGTGGGAACCACCCGAGGCCCCTCAGACACCTGTGGGTCTGACCGGGGCTCCCAGACATCCGCGGGCCTACTGTGGGGACCCAATTGTGGCCCACGGTGACCCGTGGAAACCACCTGGTGGGCCATGGCACATGGCGGGACCCACCAACAGGCCTCCAGAACCTGTATGAAACAAGTTGCTGGTAACCTGTAGGTCTGTGAGTTGACCCGTCAGGCCCATCCTGGGACTCGCGTGGGCCTGGGGTATGAACCCTGTATGTAAAAGGATAAATCATGTATTTATGGGGGGGCATAGGGGGTGGGTTATGTATTTAATAAATAGAATGATGTTTATTGTGGGGCTGTGTATTGTTTATATTGTGGGTACTGGGGGTGGGGGGAGGGGGTATTGGCCCCAAGGGTATGTGGGTAGGCCAACCTTGTGGGTAGTGGATGAGGGTGGAGGTGGAGGGTTGGTCAGCGCACGGGATTTTGCTCAAACGTAGAGATAAGAGGATAGGAAGATATGGAACACGGTATTAGTGTTTTAGTAATCGAACGGTACAATACAGCCAAAAGAACTTTGGAATTAAAAATGTATGAAAAATATATTTTTAAAATAGCTTAAAACTCTTTGGAATTAAATAACCTTGGTAATTAAAAGTAAATATATGAAAAAATATATTCTAAAATAGCTTAAAAATCCTTAAATAAAATCCTTAAATAAAATTTAAATGGAATTGTGTGTTTTTTTTGTGAACAGAAGCAGAATACGTGCTATATGTGGATGACTAACAGGGTGTGTTTATATAGCCTGTTGTTGGTCTGAGGTAAAAAGGGGATAATGGGGCTGGTTAGCAGAGTTTAATGCGCAGTCTTTCCTTCACGGAATGCTGCTAAAAACAATAGCTTTCTCACCCTCCTGGTGGGGGCAGTACGTGAGTTGCTTCTCTCCCGGGGGCCCAAATAGGAAGAAAAGGGCCGAACTCGGTGAGTGAGCAAAATAGAATTTATTAGGTACAGAAAACAAAGTCAAAATAACACTCACGGTACAGCTTTAAAACAGCCCAGCATCAGCCTGATCGTCCGGTGATATTCCTCTCACCAGTACAGCTCCCGTGGTCGCGTCCGACGGCGGGACCGGAAGAGGAGGTCTTACCGGATGTCAGCAGGCTGGCTGGGTCCTTCAATCAATGGGCTCCGGCAGGGAACAACTAGTTTCGCAATAATGCTTCGTCAGGTTCCTGCCAGATGCCCTGTGTCTTCCCTCTTTATAGGCAAATACCTAATTGATGATTGGATTGGTCATCAATTGGTATTGGTACAATTAAATAATAAAATGTAAAAACGACCTTTATTGAGTGTTGGGTGTTGGACTAATGCCCAATAATATGAAAGACCAATAATGCTAAACTCTAAATACATTCATAAATATGTTACAAGTAGTGACAATGTTATACACAGTAGTTAATCATGCACACATGATCTCTATCAGTTCTATGAGACCTTCCCTCACTCGAGGTGTAGGCAATTAGTAATTTGTGCAATCTACAGACATCTTTAAACAAATCTCTTAAAATTGGTAGCAGGTGCAGCACAATAACTTGTGAAGTAAACCTCTAAGTAATTCCTTCAGCAAATTAATTTCATACCTAAAGTGGCCCTTGCACTTAGAACTTCTGTGATGTGTGACATTTAAACTAAATGCAAAAAAGCTTATGCTCAGATGGATGGATTTTGAGTGATATATAAAAAATATAAAATAATAAAATAAGAATATAAAAATGTATTGTAAATAAAAATATTGTATAGATGAATATATGTGTAGTTGGGGCTACCATATGGTATCGCTTATATGTTTAGACTATTTGTCCTGAAAAATATATATATATATGGTGTATTACCCAGGTTTAGGTGATATATGTTAAAAAGTATCCCTGTGTGTGTCGTGACTCCCCCTTTAGTTTGGAGAATGTCAATGGTGACTGGAATAGAATTGGAAAAGAATTATTCCTACAAATGTGATAGTTCAGTAATTCAAACATAATGATCAGTAATTTAAAGATGTATGGAACTTGGATATATTTTCAATATGATTCATTGGGGATTTGACCCCACGATCATATTAGGCCTTACTTAAAAGCAGAGTGATAAGTTGGCTGTGCTATACAGAGGCAGATGGACTTCATGTACTTGTTTGCACATATGCGAACAGAGAGAGTACAGAATTCTGCAATGAGAATAACAAATGTGGGTAAAGAGTATTGTTGTGTTACCCAGGCTTAGATGAAATGTTAAAAAGTATTAAAAAGTATCCTTGTATATGTCTTGCCTCCCCCTTGTTGGTAGTTTTAGGGAATGTTGATGGTGTCTGGAATTGGATTTGGGATAAAAAAAGCTATTGTTTTTAGCAGCATTCCGTGAAGGAAAGACTGCGCATTAAACTCTGCTAACCAGCCCCATTATCCCCTTTTTACCTCAGACCAACAACAGGCTATATAAACACACCCTGTTAGTCATCCACATATAGCACGTATTCTGCTTCTGTTCACAAAAAAAACACACAATTCCATTTAAATTTTATTTAAGGATTTTATTTAAGGATTTTTAAGCTATTTTAGAATATATTTTTTCATATATTTACTTTTAATTACCAAGGTTCTTTAATTCCAAAGAGTTTTAAGCTATTTTAAAAATATATTTTTCATACATTTTTAATTCCAAAGTTCTTTTGGCTGTATTGTACCGTTCGATTACTAAAACACTAATACCGTGTTCCATATCTTCCTATCCTCTTATCTCTACGTTTGAGCAAAATCCCGTGCGCTGACCAACCCTCCACCTCCACTGCAACTACAAGAAGATTCCGGGCTTTATCTTCTCTACTGGTCCAGCTGCAGAAAACAACAAGGGCAAGTATACACTACCCTTTCTTTGGTTACACACTACCACACAGGCAACATCACAAGCCTATACAAATAGGGAGCGCCCCAACCTCTTTTCTTTTTGTCACATTATTCTAAACCCGCTTTGGTGGCAGCACCCTGACCTTCAAATGATGGAAGAAGAAACCCTAGAAACAGAAAACACAAATGAAATTATGGAAAGTATATTCACTAAAAGATTGTTTAGAAGCAATAATATAGAGAATAAAATGAAGGAAGTCGAGACGGCCGAGATGGGGGACATAGAAACCATCAACAACGAGTTTGATAAACTAGAGACACTCCTTAAAAAAGAAACAAAAAAAGTTTGGGACAAGGTATATCTACAGAAATACCTAGATGCAAAACGCATCCCAAGAGGATTGCGTTTTTCTAAAAAAGCCTCCTTTGAATTATCAGATATAGAATTTAATGTCATGTGGGAGGAGAGTATGGACACTTGCTCCTTTACCCTCATGAAACTCATCATAGATCATCACAACAAAACCCTGTCAGATATAGACAGGGAGGTGGTTTTGATCCAGAAAAGACTAGAACCTATAATGGAAAACCCAACTTTCCAAAGTAGGGACAAAAAACTAGCAGATGAAATTGACACGATAGAAAGACTTCTAATAGAATCAAAAAACAAAAAATACAGACGAGATGAGGAAGACTACTTAGTCGGCTCAAATCCAAGATGGCAGAAAGTCACACTAATCCCACCAAGCACTCCAAGGGAACGTAAGAGAACATTTGAATATAAGAGTAGGGACATAAATATAGAAAGTGGTCCTAGTACTTCAAGCCACCAAACAAACACAGACTACAATAAATCCAACGCAAAGAACACGAGTAATAAGAATGTAAAATTCAGGCATGATGAAAAACAAGCACCATCAAGGGAATGGGCACCAAGGGAACACGAGAACCACAGAGATTCAAATGAGAGTAGATATACATACCACGAAAGAGATAATAAGCGAACAGACACATACAGAAGGGACGAAGAGAAAAGACAACACAGACAGGGACACCAATATGATGACCAATGGAAATATAAACCCTACACCACCAAACACAGCGATTACCACGAGCACCACCACAGGGCCAGATCTCCCATAGAGAACCACAGAGCAAGATCTCCGCTAGAACAGAGAGAAAATAGATATGAAAGGGAACGTAGCCCAAGAAGAGATCGTAGGTCACCACCTAGACACTCAGGATATTCTGGGCCTTTTTTAGAGAAGGCCCCAGTGAGAAAAGCCCCCCCTCTAACGACACAGAACAGACACATACTCTTAGAAGGACAGAGGGAACAAGACTCCCCGAACACAAGGGCCAAAAAAAGACCACACGAGGAAAACGGGGAGGAAGAAATCAGCAGAAAAAGGCCAGCAACACAATAGAAACCAGTAACATCTTCAATCTTAGCAATAAAAGTCTGAATGCTGATGAATGTAGCCTCATCAAAAAGGGCCTTAACTTCGCTCCAGCCGCTGTAGCCAGCGGTTTCAATCTATACATAGACGCACACAAATTTATAAGACAACTGACCCTAAAAAAATTCTTCCTATCCAAAGACGCACAAAGTAGGAAAATCACAAGTAACAGTACACCTACAACAATAGATGAAAACACATTCAAACACACAACTCTCAAAGAAAAATCTAAATTCTATCCAAGCTGGGCTAAGAGCCATAATATCGAGACATTTCACCAGAAAATAGAAGGAGACTTCGAAAAACTAACCCATAGCAAAAGAAGTAAAATAAAACATAATCTAACACTTAAAGAAAAGACTGCGCTCAAAAAACTTGAGGATGATAAATCAATAACCATCAAACAAGCAGATAAAGGGGGGGGCGTAGTTATCATGGATACTACCAACTATAAAAAAGAAGCAGACAGGATCCTCTCAGATGCTATTACATATGAGAGTCTAAGAATAAATCCCCATAAGAATTTCTGTACAGAATATTCAAAACACCTTGACAAGGGTAAAGAAATAGGGGTAATAAACACCAAGGAATATGAATACTTGAATGTCAAATTCCCCGTGATGCCGATTTTCTATTTCCTTCCCAAAATACACAAAAGTCTGATAGACCCACCAGGAAGACCGATCATTTCGGGTATAGGCTCTCTCACCTCACGACTGTCAGAATACATAGACATTTCCCTACAACCTTACGTCGTGGGGATGAAATCATACCTCAGAGACACCACACAAACTATCAATCTGATAGAACAAACAGCATGGAGCCCAGATTTTATACTATGCACATGTGATGTAACATCACTATACACATCCATTAACCACGAGGATGGTATTTCAGCCATTGATAGGACATTAAGCAATGACCCAAACGTTCTTATAGAACAGAAATCTTTTATTCTAGAGAGTATTAACTTTATTTTAAAACATAACCTTTTTAACTTTGATGGAAAGTACTACCTACAAAAATGCGGAACCGCAATGGGCACGAAATTTGCACCAAGCTACGCCAATCTTTTTATGGACGCCTGGGAACAGGACAAAATCTGGTCAACACATGAATTTAGCGCAGATCTGGCGCTTTGGCGGAGATATATAGATGATATCTTCTTCATCTGGAAAGGTAGCGAGGAGGATCTAAAACGGTTCTTAGAATATATCAATGACAACGAAATCAATCTAAAATTCACGGCCTGCACAAACCCCATCTCTGTAGATTTTTTAGATCTAACCATCTATGTCGAGAACAGTTCTCTCAAAACCAAAACATTTTTCAAGAAAGTAGACTGCAACAACTACCTACTGAGAACAAGCTGCCACCACAAAAAATGGCTATCTAACATACCACCAGGCCAATTCCGCCGTATCAGGCGGAATTGCAGCGACGGTAACACTTTTAAAGAACAAGCAGACATTTTAAAAAATCGGTTTATTAACAAAGGATTCAACAAAAACTCACTAGATGAATCCATTAAGAAGACAGGTCTCCTACAACGACGAGATATCCTAAAAACAACACAAAAACAACCGACAGAAAATTTTAACGTCGCATTTTTAACTCAGTACAGCCAGGATTCAGGCAAAATACAACAAATTCTTAATAAACACTGGCACCTTCTACAATTAGATGACACCCTTAGAAACTACCTCCCAGAAAGACCCAAGGTCATCTTTAAAAAAGCAGATAATATAAAGAATAAATTAGCACCCAGCCTATTTAGAACTGATAACTCCAAAAGGGACGAGAATTGGCTATCAACAGCCAAAGGTTTTTATAAGTGCAGTACTTGCAAAGCTTGCAAACAAGGGTCAAACGACAAAATAGACTTTTCATCACATGTAACAGGCGAACAATTTAAAACCAAGCACTTTATCAATTGCAAGAGTGACTACGTGGTCTATTTACTAAGCTGCCCCTGTGGACTACAGTATGTCGGCCGTACCAGCCGACCACTGAGGGTTCGTATATTGGAACATATTGGTAACATCCGACGACAGGTTATGACCCACAGCGTGTCAAAACATTTTTCACTACAGCATCAGGGGGACCCCTCAGGCTTGACATATAGAGCCATAGAACAGATTCCCCCCCTTTGGAGAGGGGGAGATAGACTTACAAAACTAGCAAGAAAGGAGACACTATGGATTTATAAACTAAAGACGCTAGCACCCCAAGGACTTAACATTGACATCGACATTGGGGCTTTTCTAGAATGAAACATGTATATTTAACACACTAATCACGTTTCTCTTCTTCTCTCCCTTCTTCTCTTCTTTCTCCCAATCCCCCTCCCGAATTTGGAACCAGTAACTTCGCAATTGGATGATTCACTTACATTCGCTTAACCGTACACAATTACATTATCTCTATGTTTACGTTCTCTATGTTCACATATGCACCAACGACTATATGAAATCTATCTGCCTCTGCGTAGCACAGTTAACTTATCACACTGCTTTTGAGTAAGGGCCAATATGATCGTGGGGTCAAATCCCCAATGAAATACTAGAAACACACACTAAGAATTCAAGTACCCCACATTTCTCAATTATTGAGCATCATTTTTAATTACTATTACTATTATTTTGAACTAACATTATAAAAAATTTTTTTTTTTTTTTTTTTTTTTTTTATCCCAAATCCAATTCCAGACACCACCAACATTCCCTAAAACTACCAACAAGGGGGAGGCAAGACATATACAAGGATACTTTTTAATACTTTTTAACATTTCATCTAAGCCTGGGTAACACAACAATACTCTTTACCCACATTTGTTATTCTCATTGCAGAATTCTGTACTCTCTCTGTTCGCATATGTGCAAACAAGTACATGAAGTCCATCTGCCTCTGTATAGCACAGCCAACTTATCACTCTGCTTTTAAGTAAGGCCTAATATGATCGTGGGGTCAAATCCCCAATGAATCATATTGAAAATATATCCAAGTTCCATACATCTTTAAATTACTGATCATTATGTTTGAATTACTGAACTATCACATTTGTAGGAATAATTCTTTTCCAATTCTATTCCAGTCACCATTGACATTCTCCAAACTAAAGGGGGAGTCACGACACACACAGGGATACTTTTTAACATATATCACCTAAACCTGGGTAATACACCATATATATATATATTTTTCAGGACAAATAGTCTAAACATATAAGCGATACCATATGGTAGCCCCAACTACACATATATTCATCTATACAATATTTTTATTTACAATACATTTTTATATTCTTATTTTATTATTTTATATTTTTTATATATCACTCAAAATCCATCCATCTGAGCATAAGCTTTTTTGCATTTAGTTTAAATGTCACACATCACAGAAGTTCTAAGTGCAAGGGCCACTTTAGGTATGAAATTAATTTGCTGAAGGAATTACTTAGAGGTTTACTTCACAAGTTATTGTGCTGCACCTGCTACCAATTTTAAGAGATTTGTTTAAAGATGTCTGTAGATTGCACAAATTACTAATTGCCTACACCTCGAGTGAGGGAAGGTCTCATAGAACTGATAGAGATCATGTGTGCATGATTAACTACTGTGTATAACATTGTCACTACTTGTAACATATTTATGTATGTATTTAGAGTTTAGCATTATTGGTCTTTCATATTATTGGGCATTAGTCCAACACCCAACACTCAATAAAGGTCGTTTTTACATTTTATTATTTAATTGTACCAATACCAATTGATGACCAATCCAATCATCAATTAGGTATTTGCCTATAAAGAGGGAAGACACAGGGCATCTGGCAGGAACCTGACGAAGCATTATTGCGAAACTAGTTGTTCCCTGCCGGAGCCCATTGATTGAAGGACCCAGCCAGCCTGCTGACATCCGGTAAGACCTCCTCTTCCGGTCCCGCCGTCGGACGCGACCACGGGAGCTGTACTGGTGAGAGGAATATCACCGGACGATCAGGCTGATGCTGGGCTGTTTTAAAGCTGTACCGTGAGTGTTATTTTGACTTTGTTTTCTGTACCTAATAAATTCTATTTTGCTCACTCACCGAGTTCGGCCCTTTTCTTCCTATTTGGGCCCCCGGGAGAGAAGCAACTCACGTACTGCCCCCACCAGGAGGGTGAGAAAGCTATTGTTTTTAGCAGCATTCCGTGAAGGAAAGACTGCGCATTAAACTCTGCTAACCAGCCCCATTATCCCCTTTTTACCTCAGACCAACAACAGGCTATATAAACACACCCTGTTAGTCATCCACATATAGCACGTATTCTGCTTCTGTTCACAAAAAAAACACACAATTCCATTTAAATTTTATTTAAGGATTTTATTTAAGGATTTTTAAGCTATTTTAGAATATATTTTTTCATATATTTACTTTTAATTACCAAGGTTCTTTAATTCCAAAGAGTTTTAAGCTATTTTAAAAATATATTTTTCATACATTTTTAATTCCAAAGTTCTTTTGGCTGTATTGTACCGTTCGATTACTAAAACACTAATACCGTGTTCCATATCTTCCTATCCTCTTATCTCTACGTTTGAGCAAAATCCCGTGCGCTGACCAACCCTCCACCTCCACTGCAACTACAAGAAGATTCCGGGCTTTATCTTCTCTACTGGTCCAGCTGCAGAAAACAACAAGGGCAAGTATACACTACCCTTTCTTTGGTTACACACTACCACACAGGCAACATCACAAGCCTATACAAATAGGGAGCGCCCCAACCTCTTTTCTTTTTGTCACAGTGGATGAGGGTGGTTAGGCCTCACGGGGTGAGGGGTTAGTGGGGGAGGGTATGTAGGCCTCCCGAGTGGTGGGTGAGGGTGTGTTTACCCTTTAATGACTGAAGCGGTTAATAACCGCTATGGTGATTAAGGAGTTAGGGGACATTACATTGGATGTTTTTATTCTTGTGTATGTCTTGCAGCATCAGAGGGGGCATGGGCAGGATAAAGATGAGGATGAAGACGGCCTTCATCGTGGGTGCCTGTAAAAGGTAAGTGTCATATATATTGACTGTATTTAATTTAATTTATATGTATTTAAAATGGGCAAATGCTTTATTATCCATATGTGGATAATAGTTATTTTGCCCATTACTATATTGCATGTGTTAGGGGGCGGGGGGATGTGTGTTGTTTATTTGGGGCAATTGTCCCCAATAAACATGGTAATGTGCCTTAACCCCTTCATTGCCTTAGCGGCTATCCGCTAAGGTAATGAAGCTGCATTAATGTAAATTTTAATAATAGTGTGCGGGAGCAGGGGGTCCCCTGAGCTGAACCGCATTGATTTCTGCTTCAGAGACCCCCTGCTTCCTGAGTTACAGGCCCCGGTTTGGGGCATCGGAGGCCAGTGTCGCCGCCATCTTTATAGAGCCCACGTCGCGTCTTGGATGCTATAAAGATGGCGGTGATACTGGCACCCAATGCCCCATACCGGGGCCTGTAACTCGGGAAGCAGGGGGTCTCTGAGCAACGGTAAGGAATTATTGTTTATTGTTATATGTGTTTTAATACTAGTGTAGATGTGCAGGGGGTCTCCTGAGCTGAACCGCGTTGGTTTCAGCCTCAGGCACCCCCTACTTCAGGAGATACGGGCCCCTTTATGGGGTGCCGGTATCCCCTGCAGAATTTAAATGTCCCGGTCACATGACGCGGAAGCTTTAAAGTGCAGGGGATACCGGCACCACATAACGGGGCCTGTAACTCCTGAAGTAGGGGGTCCTCGGACCTGAAACCAATGCAGTTCAGGTCCTGAGACACCCTGCTCATGTACACTATTATTAAAATGTATTTATTTAGTGTACAATCGCCTGTAACAGCCTTGCATGGAGATGGCAAATCTCCATGCAAATTTTACATGCAGCTTTTTTTTCTATCAGCTAGCGTACGGGGACTTTAAGTGTGATAGCAGATAAGCCAGTTGTGGGCATGTCTGATAGAAAATGGGCTCAGGGCCTTACTGAATTGCGCCGCCAGCTTCATTTTTTATCGGACGTGCTAATTTTTTTCAGCCCGGTACGAAAGCTCGGAGCTTAGTGCATAGCCCCCAGAGAGAGAGATACAGAGAGAGAGATACATAGAGAGATACAGAGAGAGAGAGATACAGAGAGAGATACAGAGAGAGAGAGAGATACAGAGAGAGAGCGATACAGAGAGAGAGAGAGAGATACAGAGAGAGAGAGAGAGATACAGAGAGAGAGAGAGATACAGAGAGAGAGAGAGATACAGAGAGAGAGAGAGATACAGAGAGAGAGAGAGATACAGAGAGAGAGAGAGATACAGAGAGAGAGAGAGATACAGAGAGAGAGAGAGAGATACAGAGAGAGAGAGAGAGATACAGAGAGAGAGAGATACAGAGAGAGATACAGAGAGAGATACAGAGAGAGATACAGATAGAGATAGATACAGAGAGAGATACAGAGAGAGAGATACAGAGAGAGAGAGAGACAGAGAGAGAGAGAGAGAGAGAGAGAGAGAGAGAGAGAGAGAGAGAGAGAGAGAGAGAGAGAGAGAGAGAGAGACAGAGAGAGAGAGAGACAGAGAGAGAGAGACAGAGAGAGAGAGACAGAGAGAGAGAGACAGAGAGAGAGAGACAGAGAGAGAGAGACAGAGAGAGAGAGACAGAGAGAGAGAGACAGAGAGAGAGAGACAGAGAGAGAGAGACAGAGAGAGAGAGACAGAGGGCCTCATGCAGTAAGCGTCGATTAAGTGAAATCGGCAAGTTTACCGATTAGTCATGTTAATGGCGATTTTTCCTCTCCATATGCAGTAAGTGCCGAATACATTCAAAATCAACCCGAAAACAAATCCGCCCACTCTCACGATGATTATCCGATCACACACAGGTGTATCGGCGTGCGTGGCGGGGTGCTGATAGGTTGCCCAATCACAAATCTTGCTGAATCAGGCGAAACAAGCATGTATTGGATTGCGCGCCATATTTAAAGGCAACGTGTACTGCTAATCATTCTCTGTGTTGTTGGGAGTGAGAGAGAGAGAGACGCACAGAGCTGGCTGATTGAACATTTGCATATTGACGGAGAGACTTGTTGTGTATTGGGTGAGCTTTGTCCATTGTTGTTTTGTTTACATCTTTGTCTTGTTTTATATGTGGAAGTGTTTCGTGTGATTGGCTGTACATTAGTTGTCTGTTTTTTGTGAGTGCTGGAAGTATGCCCGCAAAGCGTGGGAAGAGTGATGCTGGTGGGAGTGGGAGTGCTACTCGTGCGAGTACGCGTCGGAGTGAACGTACTGTTCAGGGGAGTGATGTTGCTGGTGCACCGAGTGGTGTTGCTGGGAGTGGGAGTGCTGGTGCTGGGAGTGGGAGTGCTGTTGCTGGGAGTGGGAGTGCTGTTGCTGGGAGTGCTGTTGCTGTGAGTGGGAGTGCTGTTGCTGTGAGTGGGAGTGCTGTTGCTGGGAGTGGGAGTGTTGTTGCTGGGAGTGGGAGTGCTGTTTCTGGGAGTGGGAGTGCTGGTGCTAGGAGTGGGAGTGCTGGTGCTAGGAGTGGGAGTGCTGGTGCTAGGAGTGGGAGTGCTGGTGCTGTGAGTGCTGCTGGTGGCGCAGTTGCTGATGGGGTGTCTGGTGGTGGCGTGCTTGCTGGTGGGCAGCTTTTGGAGGCTCTTCCATTGGAAGAAGGAGAGTCCAGTCAGCACCAGCCAAGCTCTGACCCTAAACCTGCTCGGAAGAAACGTGTGGAGAAGCCACGTAATCCTCGCTTCAATGACCAGGAAAATACAGCTCTTGTCACTGGCATTCTGGAGCACTATGACAGTATATATGGACATTTACTAGGTAAGTGTACCTTTACATTTATTATTCAAATACATGTGATCCTAGGTCATCTGAGTTTTGTTCATATGCAAATATGGGTTCAGAATATCTTTCTATGTTAATTAGTCTGGAAACACAGCTTTTTATCATGCCTTACAAGTACAACTAAACACAGGCGGTCAATTTGCCATAACTGCATACAATATGAATGCAACCTTGCTTACATGTATAGGTTTAGTAGTGAATGCTCATGTGCTTCACATATTACACATAAAACAGCATGTTTGCTATCTCTTGGAACAGCTAGCAGTGTAGGAAACTGGTGCTTCTATTATTAATCATTTACCTCATATATTTTATATGTTTTTCAAGGGCGGACAAGTTCAGCAAGCAGAAAAGAAATGTGGGACACAATAGTCATTGGTGTCAATGCGTGTGGGAATCATGTGAGGGACAAGCGGAATTGTCACAAGAGATTTGATGATATTAGGTCCAAATTGAAAAAGAAAATACAACACCAACGCGTGCATGCTACTGGCACTGGAGGTGGGCCGACACCACAACGTCTCATATTAAGTCCATTGGAGGAGCTGCTTCGGGCAAAATTACTTCCCGTCATCGTGGAAGGCTTACCTGGTGACCGTGATATAGGAATTTACCCCTCACAATTTCCACCAGGTGAGAAATATTACTGTACTAGGCGTGTCGTTGCTTACAGTTATTTTGCATAGTTACACTGCTTTTTATACTGTCTTCACAATATAAGCATACCTGCATCTATATATGTATATGTCTGATTCTGTATATATATATATCTCAAAATAGACATATATGTTGTAGTCCTACTAAAAGCAGTAACTAATATAGCACGTGCCATTGCGTGCTCATTTACATGTGAATTCCCAAAATGCATTGCTGCAGTGGAAGCAATTGATGGTGGGCGAAGATGGGGAACAACAGGGTAGTACACATGTGTAACACATGTTAATGAGAAATTATTACTAGCTACAGGTACAGAACAGAAATATGTATAATATTATTGTGTATTTTATTTATTTTACTCCGACAAACATGACATTACTGCCTATTTTAAGCATGCATCAAATATATTGCATGCAACGGCCTACAAACATCACTTGCACTAACACATCTATAGTTGTTTATGAAAAGGTCCATTTTTGCTTTAAGTCATATACAGACAGCATAATGAGGCACACGTATCATATTTTATGTCATTGTTTTCATAACTTAAAAACTGCACACGACTATTTAGCTCATCTACCATTGTGTTAAAGCAGCTGCAATTAATATCTCATCACAGCATACACTTCAACAGAGGGGGTGGGGTTCAGCACACACATTAATTACAGCCTCATTTTAGGGTCAACTTAGTTCACACCATTTTCACCTGTTTCAAGTAATTGAAAGGTGTGGCTGATTAGGCTTTTTGGGGAAGGGAATACCGTTCTTACAACCTGACTAGCACAACTGAAGTTAATCACACTCATTTGAAAGCTTCACTTTAGCTACTAAATGCCCCAACAACTCATTACTTATCAAACCGTACGTCACACATTAGTTCACTCATATCTATAGTTGAACTACTACTATCAACGACACATTATCACACACTGCATGTGTTGTCTTGTTTAGTCACAGCCACATTCATGTGTGCCACATCTTATATTAATGTACCACACATATCCTCTACCAAAAACAACACTTTTTGCAATATGACCACCTTCATGATAACCATTGTGAATGGTCATCTCATGATAGTTATGTACATTATGATACTGATATCACTACACAACATATGATTTTTATGTACAAATTTTATGTATTTATCCTCACGCATTACTGCAGGAACATAGTATGTTTTATGTTAGGGAACTCAAAAGTTCTAAGAACACAGGCATGTACATTGTTATTACAACTATTTATGTTCACTTTCACACACACATTTTGGGTTAAGGAAATTATGCTGTTAGGTACTCATAAATACAGAACATACAATAACTGTTTGTTCAATATTTACACATGTAAATGTAAAACTTATGTTATTGTTATATATAGTTGCCCCTGAAGGACATGTGTCACCTGAGACTGAACAAGTGTCATTCAGCCAGCTCAACACACCTAGAAGGTGAGTGTATCAGTTGGTGGCCATATAATATGTGCTCTTCTATATGTTATGTTGTCATGTTCATTATTTGTTTTGCACATCTTCTTTAAATAGGATTACTTAGTGTCAGTGAAAATGAAGTGTAAGGCAACTTGTATTGTGTTAGTGATGTTAACTATCATGTAGGAGTTGTGAGTTTACAGCAAGTTTTCATTCACTCATATTTCATACTGAGTTCAAACATTATTCTTAAGTCAAGGTAGTTTTTAATGTGAGGTTATAAAACGTATGGAAACATGTTAGTTGTTACTTATGACACAGTACAATTACATAATAACACAGCAGAGATTAACATGCCATTTAATAATGTGTACATTTATTTGTAGAACATGATGAAGAGGATTTTGATGATGATGATGAGGATGATGATGCCGCCGCCGCCGCCATAGACACACAAATACAAGCAAGTGACCATGAAGAGGTTCCAATTGAAACTGTTTTACCGCCAAAACGTCCAGCAAATACCACATATGATGCAATTGTAGCTTCTGAGGGAAAAATTGTGGAAGCAGAAAATCGTCGCCATTCTGACCTGATGACAGTGCTGGAAAGGATGATTGCACTGCAGGAAGAAACAGTTTCACAATTGGCACATCTCCACAGAGTCTTCATTGAAGTGCCTAAACAGTTGCAAAAAATCAACATCTCATTCGAAGCATTAGTTGTTCAGCAAACACAAGCTAATTACTGGAGAATGACTAATGTACCACAATTCAACACCTCACAGGCAGGATCTGTTCATGCAGGTCAGTTTTCACCACATTCATCTGATATTCATTCACCAGGCCCAAATGTTACCGGTCAAGTAGCAGACATTGCTGTGCAGGTTCCTGATGACATCCTACCGCTGCCATCTGTACAAATTCAGCAGCAGACACCTACAAAGGAGGCGACAAAAACAAAACAAGACACACATGAAACAGACCAACCATCACTTGTGCAGTGTCTACCAACTTGCTCACATGTGTCAGTGGGCACAAGCCCTGTCCGTGAACAGTCACTACCCAAAAGCCCTGTAGGTGAGTCACTGCCCAAAAGCCCTGTAGGTGAATCGCTGCCCAAAAGCCCTGTAGGTGAATCGCTGCCCAAAAGCCCTGTAGGTGAATCACTGCCCAAAAGCCCTGTAGGTGAGTCACTGGCCACAAGCCCTGTAGGTGAGTCACTGGCCACAAGCCCTGTAGGTGAACAGTCACTACCCAAAAGCCCTGTAGGTGAGTCACTGCCCAAAAGCCCTGTAGGTGAGTCACTGGCCACAAGCCCTGCCCGTGAAGTGCCAGAGGCCACTCAAAGTGGCTCTGTTGTACCTAAAGTTGGTGGCAAAAGAAAAAGGAAAATTCAAGAGACAACAAGCAAGCCTGTTACTCGCTCGCAAAAGGAACAAAAAATTTTTTTTTTTTAATTCACAAAATATGTCTTTGGCCTTGTTTTGTTGACTTCAGATTATCTAATTACTATTGTATGTATGCTGAAGACTGTGTTGTTTCCAAACTTTCAAGTATGTTCTTGTACACGTGAAGTTTTGGAAATGTTAACACTCCTAATTAATGAATAGTGTTATAAATATTGATGTATTAATCGTCTGTTCAGTAATGGTCCACCAGGAGCCAGTTGCTAAGTTTAGAGAAGCTGCCATTGACTTTGCAGCAAAACATTGCATTTGGGTGTGTTAATTGATGTAATCATTGCATGTGCATATTATTTTCATGCAATTATAAAAGCACCTATTTAACTGCAAACATCTTTCTTGTACGTGTACAGCAGGATTTTGTGTTAAATATTACTTTGGTGGCCATTGTAATGTTGTCCTTTAATCATTTATGTGTTCTTGTTTCAAGCACATCTCTGAATTGATACTAATATATATGTAGTATGTATTGATATATGCACACACACACAGACACACACTGTGTGTGTGTGTGTGTGTGTGTGTGTGTGTGTGTGTGTGTGTGTGTGTGTGTGTGTGTGTGTGTGTGTGTGTGTGTGTGTGTGTGTGTGTGTGTGTGTGTGTGTGTGTGTGTGTGTGTGTGTGTGTGTGTGTGTGTGTGTGTGTGTGTGTGTGTGTGTGTGTGTGTGTATATAGTACTATCTAAACTGGTATAGATGTATTTACCAAAAATCATACACTTCATTCTTCCTTGTGAAAACACACTATTTTAATAATACAGGCCTAATGTTTGACAACTATACTAAGTGTGAGCCTCTAACATTATTGGGTGCAAACAAATGTTTATTACTTAATTCACTCATGTTTATCACCATTTAAATAGGTTTCATACAAGGCCTACTTACTGCCATCAATATGTTGTGTGTACTCCTGCAATATAAAAAAAAAAAAAAAAGATACATTATATATATATATATATATATATATATATATATATATATATATATATATACATATACATATATATATACACACACACACACACACACTATACATATAGTACAATATACACTTTATATATATATATATTTTTTTATGAGAGAGATATATTTATATATATATATAGATACACACGTATTTAAACTCATGCAGACAGGTAGTTAACCAGAATTTCAAATACACACAGAAATGTATGTGGGAAAAAAACATTTCATTTTGCAGGTGTGTGTATTTACTGATATGGCTGTCTAAGCACTATTTTCACACAGTGCTCTTTGTTATTTTTCTAGAAAACTCAATGTTACTGAAATAAGTGTAGGAATGTTTTCACAAACGAGATAAAAAAATGATACATGTTTTTTCCACATTCGCCTATCACTAACCACAAAACTTAAACCAATTAAAAGGACACATCCAATTGGCGTTTGAAATAAGGAGTAAAAGTAGTTACTTTTGTTGACCTTGAAAACGAAACACAGGAATTTGTTAGCCATTGAGCAGAATCATTTTGATGAGCAAAGAAGACAGAACTGCACACATCTTTTGTGCTACTCTGACATGGCTGATGAATTCGTTAACCATATGAATCCCCTCTTAGGTTATAAGTACATGGTTTCAGAAGCAATTTTAAACAGTCGCGGACACAAAGCAAGCACACGCCAAATCTATGATTTGATTCGAGCCAAATATCTTTATTACCAAGACCGTAGGCATGCGCGGAATTTTAATTCCTCAATAAGATTCACTTTATCAACTAATGACTTTTTTGAACGTGTGCAGGATAAGCTAGAACACACCTATGGTTTCTGGAAGATTGCAAAGGAAAAGCATTTTACCCTGAAAGAGGGCACATATATTGTTGTGAAAGGCATATTTATTCCTAATGCCAATAGCAATGGATCCGCTACTACTGTTCCGTGTGAATCGATACCTGCTGCAATATCTGCACCCTCCATTCCTGAAACACACATTGTACAACAACAAAAGTACTATGATTATGTACCAAGCCTTTCAGCTGAAAATGCATTGGAATGGGAACCAGAAGAAATGAACCTACCTCCCGACCAATTGTTTGAAGAAAGCAGTGGCGATTCCTATGAGCGCTTCATGGAGGAGATGTGTGTCATACTGGATTCAGCGGGTGGGTCAAGCGTGGATGAAAATGCCTTGCATTTCTGGAGCGACCAGTTGCAGCCAGACGAACAGTTAATTCTAGAAGAATGGTAAATATAACAACCGTTATGCGTTGACTGTGCGTTTAAATGTTTTTTTTTTTTTTTTTTTAACCACCATTTTCCCTTTCAATGCGTGGATACAGCGTAACATTGCAGACTGCATAACATGTAGCGATCACAAAGAAATTGTTGCCGAATACAATTTTGTATAACCTGAAAGAGTAGTACACATTGCTGACGGAATAAATATACGTACTTTCCTATCCCTTTAACCATATTAGCAACATTTTAACATAACTCTAACACATACCTGTTTTGTTATCATGCAACATTTAAAAGCGGGTCCACCACGTATGACGTGGGACCCTTGTCATGGCCCAAGGCGTCCTTAAAAAGGATTACGGATGTAAGTCCCGCCCCCAAGCGACGTGCGCGCCTCAAAGCCTATTGGCTGTCATGTTTTGTTATAGTAACGGTAACTGCAGTGTGTCATGTGTGCGGCTCAGTGTTTGTAGCCGTAAAGTGGGCGTTAGCCGAATGTTAATTGAGTGGGAGGAGTGTTAGCGTGCGTTTCACGCTGGTTTAACATGACGTCACACGTATTGCATTTGCGCATTGTGTTATCGGCCGTCCTTTCTGTCCAAACACGTCTGTTTAAAAAGAATACAGATGTACTCGTTTAGAACGAATGTAGTTTCGTATTCATTGTATTTGAAATAAAGATTTTATGTTTAATGGTATTTTCAAGATGTATTGAACGCACAACGTACGCTTTGTTTTGCGCATGCGCTAACAGTTAGTGCAGCCAAGCGTGAAGTGCGTGCGCACACTAAGATGTGCGCGCACATTTTTCAGTATACAGGCAACGTTCACATCATATACATAGTTATGCCTGCTACAAATTTAAAGAAACATTACATACTGATGTACACTTGTACTTCTAACATATAAGTGAGTGACGTGTGTATGTACACAATCATATAGAGCTGTGTAATGCGTTGTCACGGATACATATATAGTAAGGTGCCATATTTGACCATCATGTGTTTGCTGTATTTCAGAGATGTCGGGGAAGATACAATCGGATCAATGTATGATTTCAGAAGAGTCTACCTTTATATGAGATGATTGTGAGGAGGAGCCACCGACTATTATACTACATATGGAACTAATTTTATATTGCTTGCAGCGCTTATTAACAAACAATTAAAAATGTGATACCCTTATGCCTATATTGCATAAGCACTTAATTAACATAATGATGTTGCAAAATAGTGCCTCATGAATTTTTATTGAGTGTTCTTTAATGACTACTATCATTTTATGGCATGGTGTGTTTTATATATAACAACCATTCCCACTCTGCTAACACATTTGTGAATTCTATTACACATTTGTGAATTCTATTGTGTAATGGAACGTATGACTGTCGAAACTATGTAACAATAATAATAATAATAATAATAATAATATGAGCATGTTCATGTATAGCGCTGCTAGTTGTACAAAGCGCTTTACAGACACATTTTTCAGGCTGAGTTCCCTGGCCCGTGGAACTTACAATTTATTTTTTGCCGCCTGAGGCACAGGGAGATAAAGTGACTTGCCCAAGGTCACAAGGAGCCGACACCGGGAATTGAACCAGACTCCCCTGCTTCAAAATCTCAGTGCCAGTGTGTGTCTTTACTCACTGAGCCACTCCTTCTCCCAATGTAAAGGACACTTACAACCAACTAGCCATTTCTTGTTAAAAATCTCTTGTTACATGGGTATGTTGATAAAATGGTTTGGGACTGTAGCAAATAATGTTATTGGCCAGATGTTGTGGTCCCCTACAATGCATGATGTTCTGATTATGACATCAACATCATGTAATGAAGTACGTTTCTGTGTATATTTCATTAACCTAACTAACTATAGTTTACTGTGTTTATTAAACGTTCTAAAAATACATAGTATAGTCAATATGATGATATAAGCTACCATAATAAAGCTGGTGTTATCATTTGTCGGTGTTATACATGGATCCTACACAAATTGATACAGACACAAACAGTTGTCTTACAAAGTGTGTCTATGCTAATGTGCACGTGATTGACGTTACAATTGTGACAATACTTGATAATTATCATCATGATAATGATGAAGTGACGTGATTTATATTGCAAAAATATTACCAACATTGTCATATTGGTAAATTAGAAATGCTAAATGACAGTAACATTTGCAACAAAATTGTGTTTTCTGTTAACAGTTTTACACTTGGTACATGTAGGACACATCCACACACGTGTGACTTATACATACACATGTCACAAATTTAAATTAATGTTGACTATTAATTCCTAGCATTACAAAACACCAACATTGCTAAATATAAGATGTAGTACGCATTGTTGTGATTGCAGGCATTCATGCATGGAGTTTTATGATCAGTCAATTTAATCCGTGATGAATGATCTCCCGTAAGTAAAGAAATAACTACAGTTATCCCCTTGTCTCCAAACACCTCTATATTACATTAATGGAATTTATAAGGAAACATACATAAAATGTGATGAAATGGGAGTAATCATTTTCTAATACAATGCACATGAAAGCTCAAGAGTAGCTAAATGCATATACATGATACAGAAAGTACATATATGTAACATTTGTGTTTAAACCAATATGTTGGGTTTTGACTTCAAATAATTATAGGAAGATTGATGTAGGCACATCTTATGAGAGATGTCAGCAAATATACATACCATGATCAGTCATACTGGAGATATACCTATAATGCAAAGGAACAATATATAAATTGCAAACATTGACATGCCATCTTCAGTACCGTAAACAACACAGCAAAGTGTGTATTTGGTGTTAAATGTGCAACACCATGTATATTTCATGACATTCAAAATGTAAATCAGGCTGGTGTACACATCATATGGATGTACATGTTACACTGCACCAATAACATTGTATGTAAGCATACTAGAAGCATGAATGAGTATGGGCATAATATGTGTATTGTGTTAGCATAAGGAACAACACAATGCTAAAATATTAGTGCTTTGTTACCCCAGTTTTATTCACATACACACAACTAAAGTACAATTGAAGAGGGATTATATAACCTGTGCAACAATAACATACCGGTGCCACATCCCTTTGTGCACACAGCAGAGAGAAGAAAGGTGTGCAACCCATATTCATCTGTGTCCTACCAGAAGGGTATATAAAAAAACATTATTGTTAAGATAACATAATGTAAGTATAAAAGTAGAACTTGGCACATATATGTTTTTACTTACAAGAAAAAAATGAATTGATGAGATTCTGGCGTGTCTGGCCACCACTGGCTGTTTGTTCATTTTCAGCAGCTACATGGATGGGATGCTCGTCTACCACAGGCTCAGCTAGGTCTGACTGTACATTGTGCCTCAGTGCAACATTGTGCAAAATGCAACAGGCAAGGATAATATCAGACACTTTTTGAGGCTTGTATAGAAGAGCCCCACCAGTTCTGTCCAGACACCTAAATCTGGTCTTGAGTAGGCCAAATGTCCTCTCTATAACAGATCTTGTAGATATATGGGCTGCATTGTACCTGTCCTCTGCTTCAGTTTGAGGGTTTAGCACCGGAGTCAAGAGCCACGGCCTAATTCCGTATCCTGAGTCACCTATAATGAATGGAGCACACATAAGCTGACATTAGTGATCAAATTGTACAATGCCAACATTCCTAAATAAAAATGTGTTTTGTGTTATAACATGTAAATGTGTACTCACCCAGCAGCCAACCATGTTCAAAATGTCCCTCTTCGAACGCATGGAAGACTGAAGAGTTCCTCAGGATGGAGGAATCGTGACTGGAACCAGGGAATTTGGGTACCACATGCATTATCCTCATCGTCGCATCACATACCACCTGTACATTGAGTGAATGGTAGTGCTTACGATTGCGGTACACATGCTCACTCTGACTAGGTGCAATCAAAGCAACATGTGTGCAATCGATTGCACCCAGCACACATGGTATCCCTGCTATATTATAAAAGCCAGTCCTGACTTCCAGCCACTCTGTCGCCTCTGTAGGAAAATGAATATAATTCCTAGCGCGTCTATTGAGTGCATAGAGAAACTGGGTCAAGGCCCGCGAGAATGTAGATTGCGAGACCCCGCCCACTATGCCCACAGTTGTCTGGTATGACGCGGAAGCAAGATAATGTAATGAGCACAGCATTTTAACAAGCCCAGGGACTGCACGACCTCTGGCTGTGAAAAAATCTAAATCTCCCCTTATCTCCTGATAAAGAGCTAAGATTGCTGCTGAACTCAAACGATAGCGACTTACAATCTCCTCCTCACTCATCCCATCTAACAGGGTTCTCTCCCTGTACAGACGCGGACGAGGCACAACTTGTCTCCTCTGTCTTCTCCTCTGATCTCCTGTCCCTCTACCTGTCCCTCGGCCTGTCCCTCTCCCTGTCCCTGTCGTATCCGCGTGACTGTCCCTGTCACTGTCCCTCGGTGTGTCCCTCCCTTGCCCTATATGATTCTCTTCATCATCAAGCATGTCATAGAAAAGAATGTTCCTCCGTCTCCTAAACAATCTCAACATTTTGAAATGAGTAGCTGTGAATGAGCAGGTAATGGGCGTCCTTTAAATAGGTATGTGATGATGTCAGGTGACATAGTAAAATGCAAGGTGTTACATTAACATAATAAAGTACTTCTGTGGCAAGCTGTGTGCAGTTCTTGTTATAAGTATTTGTTGTGTGTATTCTGCAGGGAATGATGATATTTGGCAATGATGTGACGTGAACCTTTGTAGAAACATTGCTTGCAAATAAATAGTTGCATGTGCAATGCATGTAACACTTGTGAACGCAACAGTCAGTCATGTAATTAGGCAAAAAGGCTGAGATTGACGTGGGAAAAGTTTTGTGTAACATGTGTAATTAGGCATGTTATTGTGACATGTTGACAACAATGAATAGTCGTGTGCATATGCATGCATTTGTGTAATGAGGATAGTTGGTATAGAATGAGTTAACAAGGTGTCCCAATGCTGAATTACTGTACATGTGTGTATAAGTTAGGTTGAAGTGCTTGTAATGCTACGGTTACAATGTAAACATGCAATGTGATTGAGCGTCCAATAAGTGACGTCATGAAAATAGGGAGGACCCAAAACTATATGTAAACATGAGAAGACAGATGTACATGAACGTTTAAAGATGCGTGTCACATTACAAGCATTGTGTAATGTAAAGGAAGATGAATATACTGCACCGACACACTTTATTCGAGCAAATACCTGGTATGTACCTGGCAGATACCTGGAATGCGCCGCTCCTCACCTCTGACAAGCCCCGTTGCATTTGCCTTCCCAGCCTGGGTTCATGCCTGGCTGATGGGCGGCTGATTTGTTAAATGATAATGATTAGGATTTAATAGGCTGCAATGCTTCGCGTGTCTACCAGATGGCATAAATTCATGAATTGTAATGCAGTATATATATATACTGTGCAGTATTGCAGCCAGGGGGAATAAAATGCTTCAATCCCTGCCTAGAAAATAACCCAATATACTCGGGCAGAAAACAGTCACAAACCTCAATACACCCGGGTATACCCGAATTCGTGGGACTAGCCGAGCTCGAATAAAGTGTGTCGCCAGTGTACTGTGTATGTGTGACATGTGTGACATGTGTAACATCATGTAAATAATTGTCGCTCAGTTCATTAAAATGTGTGATATGATGTGAGGTTCTCCTTTAAGAGTTGAGTATAGTATTTTCCCTTGGCACATCATCACATGATGAGTAATGTGACCCGCAAATGCTGCAAACATGTAAAAGTATAATGTTATGCAAATAATACACGTCAGCTGTGACACAATGCAGGGAATGCCCCCACACTGTAATGCAAATGACGTTTGTATTGTGAGCAATGAAATGTAAACAGTACTATACTGTTATACGTCCCCGCTCCATTGACTCCATTGATGTACAGAAGTTTTTTTTTTCTAAGTGCCGTTGCGGCAGCCTTAGCGATCGTTCTCCCCTCCAAACTGCCAACTTTAGTTGGCGGGAGAAATTGGCCATAACATCTCAATTTCGTAGTGCCGATCAGGCCCGATAAGCTGTTTTTTTTTGTTGAATCCAGCCGATTTAAAAAAGTGGCGATCAGTGGCGAAAACAGGCTTATCGGCAGGCGAATGGCCATAACAAAATAATCGGCTCCGAAACCTGGCGAAATCAAGCACTTATCGGCGCTTACTGAATCTCAAACCCAATTTTGC